>NW_020173068.1:12488065-12532776 GCF_003031525.2 Neophocaena asiaeorientalis asiaeorientalis
GCGGACTCTCAACCACTGCGCCACCAGGGAAGCCCCATAGGTTAGTTTTAACACCAACTGGAGCCAATGACATATAGTGGGATGGAAACCTAGCATCCATCTAGTTATGCTTCTTTGGAAAAGTATGGCTTGCAAAACACTTGAAAGGAGTAACCAAGTCTTAGAATTTGTAGAGCATACAGTCTAGGGCAATTTCAGTTTTGATTTCTGTTTGAAACAAAAGTATTTCAAGAGGTAATTTATTTCTTAGTGATATGGTTTTCTTTCATTTTTTGTTTGTGTCAACTTTTGTGCTAGGTTTTTGTTATTAGGTTTTATGTCTTGTATTTGAAAAATATACTATGTACTCTTTCTACTTTGTTGAATTTACTAAGGTTTTCTTTAGAGTTAACTTCTGTAAGTATTCCATAGGTACTTAAAAAGAATATGCTTTTTTGAGGGTGTAGAGTTTGAAGTTTATCTATTGGTTCTCTCATTAATTTGATTACTTAGGTCCTGTGTAGAGCTGCTTATCTTTAGTATCCTTGATATGTCATGGGATAAGAACTGAGTCCTTTTTTTTTCAAGTTCTCCTTGTATTTACAACAGTTTTTGTATTATATATTTTGATGACATGTTATTTGGTACTTAAAGTTTCGAGGTGTCTGTATTTTCATTGTGGAATTAAACTTTCACTATAATTGGCTCCATTCTTCCAGTTTAATATCTTTTTACTTTGAATCAAAATTTGATCCTATTATCAAGAACATTGATTTTTGAAAAATATAACAGCTTTATTGGGACTTCCCTGGTGGCCTGGTGGGTAAGACTCCATGCTCCCAATGCAAGGGGCCCAAGTTCAATCCCTGGTCGGGGAACTAGATCCCACATGCATGCTGCAACTAAGAAGTCCACATGCCACAACTAAAGATCCTGCATGCTGCAACAAAGATCCTGCATGCCGCAACTAAGACCCAACACAGACAAAATAAATATTTCTAAAAATTATAAAAATATAACAGCTTTATTGAGATGTAATTCACATACTATATAATCCACCCATTTAAAGACTACAACTTGATGGGTTTTAGTGTATTCAGAGAATTGTGTAACCATCACCACAATCAATTTTAGAATACTCTCCTGATCCCAAAAAGAAATTCTACACCTCAATTAGCAGTCACTCTCCATTTTCCCCAATCCTCTGAACCTCATGTAATCACTGATCTACTTTCTGTCTCTATTGATTTGCCTATTCTGGACATTTCATATAAATGGAATGATACAAGATGTGGTCTTCTGTGACTGGCTTTTTTATTTTTTTACCTAGGGTGTTTGCAAGGTTCATCCATGTTGTATTCGTGAAGAAACAGAACTTCATTTCATTTTGTTGTTGAACAATATTCCATTGCATGCATATAGCACATTTTATATATAGACATTTGGGTTGTTTCAACTTTTTGGCTGTTATAAATAATCCTGCTATGAGCATTCATGTACAAGTTTTAGTGTGGACATATGTTTTCACTTCTCTTGGATATATACCTAGGAATGGAATTTCTAGGTCATATGCTAACTCATTTTTCTTTTGGTGATGTTCATTTTTTCCCTTACTTTTTGGTAAAGTTCTCTGTCTCTATGAGTAATGGTAACCTTTTGTCTGTAACATATGTTGAAAATATTTTTCCAAGTTTATTTATTGGTCAAACAGAAGGTTTATATTTTTATGTAGTACAATCTGTCAGTCTTTCCTGTTTGGTTTCTATTCTTGACTTGATGTTTAAAAAAATTGTCCTCACCATTCTGGAGCTATAAAACCCTTTGCCTAAATGTCCTTATGGTATCCTTCTGCACATCCTTTTTATGTTTACATCTTTGATTCGTCTGGATTCTATTTTGGTGTCAAGAGTGAGATAGGCATCCAGCTTCATTTTTCCCCTAAAGGACTAGTCAGTTGGGAGAGATCTAGCAAGGCTGTTTTCCTTCATCTTTTCCTGCTTCTTGGTCCTCTGATAGTAGCAGCTTCGGCTCATTTCTGGGTGCTCCTTCTTGCATCCTGGAACCTGAGGACCCACCCCAGATGCAAGTTGGTGTGCAGCAGAAGTCCACACCACCCCAGCTGTCTGTGTGGGTAACCAGCATCATTTTTCAAGGAGGGTGCACCAAGGTTTGGTGAATTCTCTAGGGTACTTGGGCCTAATTGGGCAAGTGGCAGTAGGGTTATCAGCATCCCACTTCCTCTCAACTTCCATGGAGGTAAGGTGAGGCTAAGGTGCACCTGTATTTCGTTGGGTACGTTTCAGAGAGGTTTGTCAGCACCCTGCTTTTTAAAAAAATCTCTTTTCGTATCAGCATTTTTCTCTGCCTCCCACGATGCCACAGATCTCAGCATCCCCTCGTTTCCTCCACATCCTTCCTGACCTTCGGCAAGGCTCTCATTGCCTGCTAACACCTACTCCCTGCCTCACAATATAGGGTGAGTGTTATACTCTTCGATACAATAAGGCAGGATGGGACTAAGAGGGGGGAGTGACCTACCCATGGTGACACAGCAAGTGTGTGGCAGAACCAGTGATACAGCTTAGATGCTTTAACCCCTGGTAGAGCTACAGCTAAAGCTTGGGTGCTTTGACTCCTAAATGAAGGGTTTCTTCTATCATGTTATACATCTATGTGGTTGTGAGCACACAGGCAAGAACAAGAGTGCCTGAGTTCATATCCCAGCTCTGCTGCTTATTAACTGTGTGAACTTAAGTTTTTACTTCCCTTCCCTGAGTTCATTTCCTTAACTGTCAAATGAGGATAAAATACCATTTATCTCAGTTTTGTTGTGAGGATTATAGGAGAAACTACATGTAAGACACTTAAAACATTAGAGGTTAGCTTTTTTTTTTTTTTTTTTGGTGGTTCTGGATACAATGCACACAGCAGTGTGAGATCTTATCTTCCTCCTGCCCATTGTTATAAAGTTTTGATGGTTTGAAGAGTTCCCTGATTAAAAATCAACCATTGTTTGTACAACTTTGAACGTCCTCAAAACAAACAGCAGCAGCAACAATGAGAGGCATTGGCTATTCTGCATATGCCCATCTGGAAATATTGGGAACCAGAGATGTGGATCTTAACCATTTCTTTGATTACAAATTGCAAAAGGCCAAGAGAACTCATGAGTGGATCCAATAAACGCCACTCCTTGCTCAATCCCAAATGCAAATGGCAAAAGGAACTGAGTTGGAAAACCCTCAAGCGTATGCTCAGATAATTTCCAAAGTTTTCAGTCTACATTTGAGAGGACAGAGCTTTGGCAAGAGAGCAAGTCCCTTCCTACAGGGCGGGTTGGAGGCCAGGGTTGGGTTAGGGAAGGTGTGTCTTCAGGGATTAGACGCATCTCTGTTTCCTCTTTTCCACACACTTGGCCTATTGATTGTTTAAGTCTCCAGCGCACTTCCTGTTGGCTTCCTTTCCTTTTGAAGTGTTCCTAGGTCAGTGTATGAACACGTACTCTTACTTAACTGAGGCGAATCTGTCACTGTCCTACGTGAGTATCACACTGATGTTCACACAGAGTCCACGCGTCTTACCACAGTGTAAGGTCAGCTCAGGGAGAAAGGGCTGGTCTTCGTAGTATGTTACAGGGTACTTCCAAGGCAGTAGCTGGTTCTCCCCCAGTTGGGGCAGTGATGGGTATCAGGCGGTAGAGGCTGCCCCAGCTTGGGACTTGAGGTGGCTGTTGTAAATGAGTGGGGGCTGGCGTCCTCTTGCCAATGTGTGTTGTGACTGTGTAAAGTGTGATATGCACTTTACACAAGTGAAGATGCTATAAAAAGGGGTGATGTGAGCTGGAGGCTGGAAAGAACTGTGGGGTGTGGTTTTGTACAAATAAAGAGAAAAGTTAGTAAGAAGGGATGTGATAAAAGAAGGAATAAAACTAATGGCAGGTATGAAATCATGGTTCTAGGAAATAGCCTAAATGGACAGGTGGGGGCAGGGTACTGGGATGATGAGGCTCCAGGAGCCTGTGAGGATGGATGCAGGTTCGGGGCAGCCTAGGTCAAGGATGCTGACTTAGAAAGCTCTTCTCTCCTTCCTTTTACAAGGGGGTGATTCAGTCTGGGATTAGAGCAGGGATTTTTTTTTTTTTTTTTTTTTTTTTTTTTGCGGTACGCGGGCTTCTCACTGCTGTGGCCTCTCCCGTTGCGGAGCACAGGCTCCGGACGCACAGGCTCAGCCACCATGGCTCACGAGCCCAGCCGCTCCGCGGCATGTGGGATCCTCCCGGACCGGGGCACGAACCCGTGTCCCCTGCATCGGCAGGCAGACTCTCAACCACTGCGCCACCAGGGAAGCCCCCGAGCAGGCATTCTTAACGTGGGGTCCACTGAAGGGTCTTAGATAGAATTCTGGGAGTCTGTGAACTTAGGAAAATATTATATTTTTATTTTGACTAACATCTAATTGAAATTTGCCATTTTCTTCAATTATTAAACATAGATAAACTATATTAGTATTAGCAGTATCTGTGACTTTGTTACCAATGAAAATCACCGATATTTTAATTTTATTTCACATTGTAGTTATTGCAGAGATCTCAAACATAATTCATGTTCATCACTACTTTGAAGTTATGAAAGTTATTAGATCCTCTGATAGATCCTCTGTTTAATGCATTAATATATTCCCATATCACATTTTAACAAATTAATTAAGTTTTAAAATTTTTTGGCTGCGTTGGGTCATCATTGCCGTACACGGGCTTTCTCTAGCTGCAGCGAGCAGGGGCTACTCTTCGAGGCAGTGCGCAGGCTTCTCATTGCACTGGCTTCTCTTGTTGCGGAGCACGGGCTCTAGGATGCGCGGGCTTCAGTAGTTGTGGCATGCGGGCTCAGTAGCCATGGTGCACGGGCTTAGTTGCTCCGTGGCATGTGGGATCTTCTTGGTCCAGGGATCAAACCTGTGTCCCCTGCACTGGCAGGTGGATTCTTAACCACTGCGCCACCACGGAAGTCTCCATATCATGTTTAAAAAAAACAATGGTAACTGTATTTTACTATCTTTCATTTCCTTTGTAATCCATTGTGTTTTATTTTACACACTTAAAAATATTCTGAGAAGCAATTCATAGATTTCAACAGATTGCCAAAGTAGTCCTTGGATAAAAAAAAGTCAAGAAACTCTTGGTAACATGGCATGGAAGGAGGCAGATAGCTGGAGAGACTCTTACCCTCTGAGCCTAGGGGGACGAGGTTTCGCTCAAAGAGAAAAGTGAGAAGATGCTCTGGGATGTGCTAGGACCTGTGTCTGGACTTTTGACCACCCACTGCTGCTGCAGTATGTGGCTGGGTGGTCCTCAGGTTTGCTCCAGACCTCAGGGCAGAAGATGGAGCTGGAAGGACCTGGGTGCCAGGAGCTGTTCAAGGTTGGTGGACGTAGGTCTGGGAGGATGAGCTAGGGTGGGGATGCTGGCTGCCTCACTGGTCCCAGATTCTCCATCTGATAATTGAGTTGGCAGATCTGAAATCAAGAGCCAGGCTTTGCCCCAGACTAACAGCGTCAGCTTGGACCGGCTTCTGAGCCTCAGTTTCCTCATGTATGAATCTCCATTTATTCAGTAATATTGATTATCCTTCTAGCACTGAGTAGGAGGAGGGTGCCTCTACAGTCACTGAGTGGATTAAGTGAGATGCTGTGTCTGAAAGCACTCCGAAAATGGATGCTCTCTTTGAAGTTTTTTTTTTTAATTATCATCTCTTTTTGCTTTTAATCAAGTTGACCTTTGAAGAGAAGTGACTTGAGTCTTTCCAGAAAAGGTCCAGGCTTGGGGATTTGCAGCTCCACTGGGTGAACCCTTCCAATCGTCCTGACAATGCAGTGTAAAGTGTCAGGATCAAATTCCAATGGTTTCTACCAGATGAGACCAGACTGCTGGAGTTAATTAGAGCTGTCAGCCTGGCTAACAGGGTGTGCATAGTTATTTATGCACTGAAGTACCCTGATAATTAAACTCATTCAAAGTCACGATGACTGGTTACTTAAGAGGCCCGAATAATCATAAGTGAGGACTGTAATTTGAATGTACGTCGCACTGTTTGGCTTAGAAGTGCAGCGCAGTTTGTTGCAAGGAGGGCAAAGAAAAAATGTTCATGTATCAGAGGCAAAGCAGGGATGTTAGGGCAGGTGGAACAAGCCCTGCTGTGATCCAGGAGGTACCCCAAGGCTTAAAGATGCCTCACTCTCCTGGTAGAGCAAAGAGGCCACTCTGACTCCTCGGAGCCAACAAAGTTCCACCTCCCCCAGGTGCCTTCCAGAGAAAAGATGGTAGGCCATCACTGAAGATGACGACCTTTGCTGGACCACACCTCTTCCGTGGTCTATGTTTCAGCCTTGGCCACACCAGCCCTACTAACTGCAGAGACCACTGAATGAGATGCTGAAAAGTTTAGGCTCTGGTACCAAACTCCTCAAATCCCACCTCTTGTATTAACTGGCTGGGTCTCCTTTGGCTAGTTGCTTAGCCTCTCTGAGCCTCAGTTTCCGTTGTTTTTTTTTTTTTTTTGGCCACACCTTGTGGCATGTGGGATCCTAGTTCCCCGACCAGGGATCGAACCTGTGCCCCCTGCAGTGTAAGCTTGGAGTCCTAACCACTGGACCGCCAGGGAAGTCCCTGAGCCTCAGTTTCTTTATCTGCAAAAATGGGAATAACAGTAGTGATCATATTAGGTTTTCTGAAGATTGAATGAAAGAATGATTATAACGTACTTGGCTCAGTGCCCGGCCTACAGAAAATGCTAAATCATTGCCAGTTGTCGTCGTTGTTGTTATTATTAGCGGGTTGCTGTGGATGGAAGCAAACTTCCTCTTCTGCTTTAGCATCCTGTCCCCTGCACCTGTTGGCTTCTTCTCTCCACTCATGGCAAAATCCTAGCACATTCCTTTCTTGACCCTTTAGCTCAAAAACTTGATCTGTATTTGCCCCTGGAACAGGACAAATGAACCTCTGCTTGTAGGGGCTACAGGATTCTGATAAGAAATTTCTTCAGCATCTTAGGGCAAGGTCAAGAAATGTCACCTTCTGACCCCAGTGCTTGGGGTCATAAGTGAGAGCTAAGAGACGGGAGGGACTTGGCCACTTCTTAAACTGAAGGGACAGTCACACCATTTGTGAGTGGCATGCTCTAGGATAAATAGCTTCGCCTTTCTGAGCCCAGGGCTGTTGAGGCCAACACTGCTGTTTGTCCACCATCAACTCATTCTCCCCTTCCCACAGTGTGGTGTTGTCACTGAGAGGTGCCTGTCCAGCCAGAGATGCCTTAGCTCAACTTCACTTGCTTCCAAATGGGGCCATAGGACTAGTTCTTCCTAAAGGGATGTAACTGGTAGTGATGTGTTTCACTTCTGAGCCGAGGCTCTCTTTCTGCTTCCACTGGCTGGAAACAAAGGACATCGAGGCCCTGGGACATGGTAGGGCCACAAAATGGAAAGTGCTTGGGTCCTTGATCAGTAGGTAGAGGAAGACCACCTACAACCAAGAACACTTTCTATTGGGTGAAATACTAAAACTGTCGAGTTTATTTGTTATTGCAGCTCATGTTATTCTAACTAACATATATAAAGTGGATCTACTGGTTTGAAGTATTCCACAAACTCAGGTTGCAAATCCCCCATTCATTGATTTATTCATCTCAATTGATTTAAATCAATGTTCATTTAAAAACATTATGTCTTGAGTACCACTAGGCCCTGTTCTAAGAGCTGGAGACACAACAATGAATAAGACAAACAGAGGCCCTTCTCTTATAAGTGATTTATATTCTGGTTAGGGAGAATGCAAGCAAATAAACCAGTAATTAAGGTAACTTTAGAGAGTGTTAAGTGCTACAAAGAAAGCAAAACAGGGAGAGGCCATAGGAAATAACAATATTTTAGTAGACTGGTCAGGAAAGGCCTCTTTGAGGAGGTGATGTTCATGCTGGGGCCTGGCTGGTGATAATAATCATCTCCTTCCCCTCTTCCCACATGGGTGATACTTCAGCCATGTCAAATTACTCACCCTTCTAGACCATGCCCTTTCTTGCCTCTGTGCTATTAGAGCACCTTTCTCTTCCCGTGACCTGCTTCTCCTTGTAGACCCAGCCCCCCATCAGCAGCCCCCAAGGCGATGAACTGCTTGGGCAGAAACAACAGCTCCCCTCTCTCTATGTGCCTGCCTCTGCGACAGCCAGCTGTGTTTTATTCTATGTGCTTCTTTATGCGTCAGTTTCCCCCAGCAGCCTCTGACCTCTTACTCATTCATCTTTGAATTCTAGACTATGGCACAGTGCTGGGCACACAGCGGGTGCTTGACGAACATTTGTGGAATTGATCGGAATATAAACCACCAGAAATG
This sequence comes from Neophocaena asiaeorientalis asiaeorientalis, assembly GCF_003031525.2. Classification (NCBI taxonomy): domain Eukaryota; kingdom Metazoa; phylum Chordata; class Mammalia; order Artiodactyla; family Phocoenidae; genus Neophocaena; species Neophocaena asiaeorientalis. The sequence goes on from NW_020173068.1 coordinate 12,496,428, forward strand.
ACTATTTGATAATTGCATTTAAGTGATTGTGTTGGGAGCCTGCATAATGCATAGTGTTTTGAAAGGGCTTTAGTTTAGTCTTGGTGTCTAGAACGGCCTCTTTAACTATGTGCATATGGCAGCTGAGCCAATTTCAGTTAGTCATATTTCTCAAGCACAAGGCAGAATCTCTGTTTCTTGTTTCTTTCCTTTCTTCCCCCCTGGTTGCAAATCACATCTTCCCTAGCTCCTGGGGAACCTGACAACACTTCCTCAGGTTGACGAAATGGTTCACTAGATCCTCTATAACAGGGGGTGTGAGGTTTGGGGTGAGGGTAAGATGAGAACAGTTACCACCTGTGAAAGCCTAGACTTTTTTTTTTTGGCAGTGCCCTGTGTCTTGTGGGATCTCAGTTCCCCAACCAGGGATTGAACCCGGCCATGGCAGTGGAAGCGTGGAATCCTAACCACTAGGCCACCAGGGAACTCCCGAAAGCCTAGACTTTGATCTCCCTTCTTCAGACTCTCATGGGACTGGCAACCAGTGATGCATGGGTGAAGATAAAACTGTATTTGAGAAATCTTCTGTTTATGACAAAGGTCATTCTGTCGTCATTTACTGGGGAACCTGTTGCAGGAAGGTGGGGAGGAAGAGAAGAGAGTGCTTATTTAGTGAGGACTTCTGTCTGTAAAAGGTCCCAGGTTTCCAAAATGTCAGCCCCTGGCCCCAAACCAGGTCAACACTGCAGTGTAACTTATGCTCCAGAGGCCCCTGTGGATCAGGTTAAGGCTAGACTTTATCCCAAACCCCATCGTTCCTGGGCCCCTCTCCTTCCCTCCCTCCATTGCTGGTTTCTCCTGAGAGCATTCCCACAATGCATCACGTGCCTCTGAATTCCTGTCTCAGGCTCTGCGTCCAGGGGACTCACCCCAAGATGCCTACTCTGTGCCAGGTGCCATGGTGGGTCCTCATAACCATGCCCAAAGGAGGGACTGCCCCACACTGCTCCCCTGGCCACACAGGGGGCTTCCAGACCCCTCTGTACCCCCTGTATGGTTGGAAACCCAATTGTCCAGCATTGGCTCACATCTTGCCAGTGAGTGAGGCCACTGCGTTTCCATGAGCCAGATCTCTGCTCCTCCTGCCACTGGGAAGTAGGGACTGGCCATCTAGGTCCACATGGCTGGTGGGGTCCATGGGCTCTGGGTCTGCTCTGATGACCTTGCCACATGGCTTTCTTCCCATAGGTGAGCATGCCTATCCCAAGATTGAGATTTGGAGTCGAGAACTAGGAGGTCTCACTCAGACCTCGGGACTTGTATGTGCTCTCCTAGAGACCCTTGCTTTTGTTCACTGTGCGTGTGCCTGGCCATTAATAAAGCTGAGACTCTGTTTCTTATCCGTCCACAGATCCTCAAGTGACTGGTTCCTCAGCAGAAACCCAGAGGGGAAGAGGAATGACTAGGAGGGTTTAAGCACCAAAGCCTTACCCTGAACCTTTGACAAACCCTACAAACGAAATATTTAGTATTTGGTATTTATATTTATATTTTGTATAAATATGCTTCCCCTTTGACTAATGACTAGAAAGCCTGCCTAAGCACAGCTTAGGACGTTTAGGTAGCCTGAGGATGCATTAGTATTGTCTGAGCTCGGATTTGAACCTCGCATTGGCCAGCTCCAAAGCTCAGGCTTTTTCGTCCACACCAGAGGTTGACAAACTACAGGTGATTTCCTGCCCACAGCTGGTTTTTGTAAATAAAGTTTTATTTGAACACAGTCATGCTCATCCGTTTACATTATGTTATGGCTGCTGTGTGCTATAGTGACAGAGTTGAGTAGGTACAACAGAGACAGAATGGCTCCAAAGCCTCAAGTATTTACTATCTGAACCTTTTCAGAAAACGTTTGCTGACCTCTGGTCTACACTCTACTCCCTTAGGGAGTATTTTTTAAAATAAATTTATTTATTTTATTTATTTATTTTAGGCTACATTGGGTCTTTGTTGCTGCACGCGGGCTTTCTTTAGTTGCGGTGAGTGGGGGCTACTCCTCGTTGCAGTGCGCGGGCTTCTCATTGCAGTGGCTTCTCTTGTTGCAGAGCGTGGGCTCTAGGGTGTGCGGGCTTCAGTAGTTGTGACATGTGGGCTCAGTAGTTGTGGCTCGCAGGCTCTAGAGAGCAGGCTTAGTAGTTGTGGCACATGGGCTTAGTTGCTCTGTGGCTGGTGAGATCTTCACAGGGCTTGAACCTGTGTCCCCTGCATTGGCAGGGGGATTCTTAACCACTGTGGCACCAGGGAAGCCCAGGGAGGATTTTTAAAAATAGTCCAAGGACCCCCCCCCCAAGACACTGAGCAGTGGAAGTATGCCTGGTCTTAAAATCAGAAGATCTGGGTACAAATTCTGGCCGTGCAACCCTAGTCAAGTTCATGGATCCTCTCTTAGCCTTGGTTTATTCATCTATAAAATGGAGATAAGAGCAGTCTCAGTATAGTTTTGTTTTGAGGATCAAATAAAGTAACAGTGATAATTAATGATTTTAGTTAAAGGTTATTGAGCGCTCATCGTGTGCTAAGTATGTGTGTACGTACCTCATCTCTTTTTGGTCCTTCCAAATGCCTGGCACATGGTAGACATTCAATAGGAAGTTGTTGAATGAATGAGGTTGGTAGTGTTACTCCCATTTCTCGGTGAGGAAACTGAGGCTCAGAAAAGTGAAATAACTTACTCAGGTCTTGGCTGCCTGCGATGGTAGAAGTTATTGGGTTCAGGACAGGCATGAGGTGGGAAGGGTTATGGAGGGCAGTGTTCTGCTGAGGATAAAGTTTTTCTCCTCCTGGGAAGACCTGTGGTGTTTGGGACTGGTTTTCACTGAAGGTAGCAAAGATTGCTTCCTCTCAACTTCTCCTCCTTGGAGGAAATTCCACAGTTTAATCAGATCCTATCCTATCCTCTTCCATCCCCCCTGCATTATCTAGTGACTGGGATTGTCAGCAAACCCATCATCTTCTTGCTGATGTGCATCTGTAAAACAAAGATTAGCTGCTTCAGAAAAGTGAACACCTGGGAGTCATAATTATGGGAATCACTTGTAGTTTGGGTTCGTTTGAATGAGACGCAGCCATACAGGAGCCAGATGGCATGTTTGAAAACGTTTCTAGTTGTGGCACTGGTGATTTTGGTCAATCAATATGTGGAATAGTCACTCTGCCTGCATGAGGCAAATTAAACCACCTTTACGCACCAGCTGCCCCTTAACTATGTGGACAGTTATGGGTGGAATGAGAACAGAATTCCTAAAAACTGCTCAGGAATTGTGTAGCTTCAATGAGGAAAAAATTTCAGTTCTAGGAAAATGGAAATGAATGAATTGAGTTGATTTGGGAAAAGATCATTGTCTTAGTTTGGGTTTCCCTGGAAGCCAACTCTGAGACACAGATTGGAAAGCGAGAGCTCCATTTGGAATTGGATTCCAGGAAACACTGGTAGGAAACACTGGGAAGCGAGACAGGGAAGGGAAGGAAGCCTGTACATTTTCAGGCATTTTCAAGCCAATTATCACTGTGGGCAAATGAAGATTAATTCCTTTGAGGAACCCTGGGAGCCAGAAGAGAAACACACTTCAGAGTTATGCCCCACAAAGGAAGAGGGAGCTGAGATATTTATACACCAACTCCCATTCGTCACTAGCTGGTACTTGCATTTTTAGTCTGCTTTGCTGGTGGACCCAAGAGACAAGTTGGTTGATGTGTCCTGAAATGGTGAGGCTCAAGGAAACATGGGTGGGACACCTACAGAAACTGCTACAAGCTTCCACTCTGAAATCAGACTACCAGGATTCAGACCTCAGATTCTCCTACATATTTGCTGTGTGACCTTGGGCAAGTTACTTAACCTCTCTCGTCTTATCTGTTGGATAAGAAATATGATGGTACAGACCCTACCAGGTGATCATGAAGATTAAAAGAGAGAGGTGTGCAAGACCCTTATAGGGCACTAGGCAAACAATCAATTTTAGCTATTATTGTTAATAACCAGTATGTTTATTCCACTGAAATTGAATGGGGAACATTCAGACATAGAAGATGTTATGGGGGAAAAGGAACAAGAAATAGTGACACAAGGTTGTGTCCAATAGCTGTGTGATGTAGAATGAAATAATTCATGAATAAAACCCTAGGGGGTCAGTCCTTGCAGAGGTGGGCTGTTTTGAGAATGGCAGACAGGAAGTACCCATGGAAGAAAGGGCACTGGAGTCAGGCCACGTTCAGCTCAAATAGATTCTTTTTCATGCTTAAAATGTGGAGATCTATTAACCCCCTTCTGCTGACAGGGAGTGTGGAGTCCTATTGCATGGAGCCACAGTATAATTAGGGACAGAATTTGCAGTAGCCATTGGAACACAGAAGCCATTCTACTCAAGAACTTCGAAGATATGAGGTTAAACTTCAGAGCTAACAGTTTCTCAGCAGTAGACAGTGTTGTGGATATAGTGTCCCTTTGGTGTAAACATGCAGACTCTGAAACCGTCTCTCAGGTCCTAACCTATTTGTAGGAGGATCCTCTGTACAGTTGATGATACCCATGTACCTAGAATCAAAAGCTTCTGCATCCATGGGCTGAAGTTGTAGTAGCAGCAAATGACCAGTTACTATAGAGCATGATGCCCAAGGTGATGGGAACCAGCTGCGATGCAGGTCATAACCATGACAACAACAGGTAATGCTTATTGAGAGTTTTCTATGTGCCAAGCCACGTGCAAAACACTTCACAAGATTATGTCATTTTCCGATGAGAATAGTTGGAGGGGTGTCTGTGTCATGGCAGCCTGCAAACCGTCTTTCCATCATGCTTATTAAAATAACTTCTGCAGGACTTCCCTGGTGGCACAGTGGTTAAGGATCCGCCTGCCAATGCAGGGGACACGGGTTCGATCCCTGGTCTGGGAAGGTCCCACATGCTGCGGAACAGCTAAGCCCCTGTGCTACAACTACTTAGCCTGCACTCTAAGGCCCGCACGCCACAACTACTGAAGCCTGCGTGCCTAGAGCCCGCGCTCCGCAACAAGAGAAGCCCCTGAAATGAGAAGCCAGTGTGCTGCAACGAAGAGTAGCCCCCGCTCGCCACAACTAGAGAAAGCCTGCACGCAGCAACGAAGACCGAATGCAGCCAAAAAAAAAAAAAAATCATTCATGAGTAAAATTAAAAAAAAAAAACACAAAAAAACTTCTCTGCAACCCAACTTCTCTGCTGCTTTCCCAGCAGCCTTTTCTAGGCTGGCCTTTCATCACAAACCCCCAACTGTGTTCTGAGTTGCTGGGCTGGTGATGGAGAAGGAGTTCTCTTCCATGAAGAGCAAACGTGCCACACTCGGGGAGAACCACTGGCTCATTTTCAGTAGCAAAGCAGAGGCAGGGGGAGGACCATTTTGTCTCTGCGTTCAGCAACCCTCCTAGTGGTTAGCAGACAGCAGCATAATGGCCAGCCAGCGTGACACTTTACAAATTGCTTCATAAATAAGTTGTAATGGCGACAGGGAGAGGCCATAGCTCATGGATAACTGACTCCCTGCCATTTTGGAATAATAAACCAGGGCTAATCTGGACCACTCCATGGGTATTCATTAAGTGCTATGGGTTTCCCATGTGCAGGCCTGCTGGGACGTGGGCAAGCACCTCACTTGGCACTTCTCTTCGCACTGTGGTGAGGGCAACACACTCTGAGCAGGACAGTTGGAGGGGAAGTAAGTACCTTTTACTAACAAGCCGGGACGAGCCCTGCAGGAACAATATATTTTCTCTGGAGAACTTTCTTTCTTTCTTTCTTTCTTTTTTGCCACACCACACAGCATGCAGGATCTTAGTTCCCTGACCAGGGATCAAACCCATGCCCCTCGCAGTGGAAGCACAGAATCCTAACCACTGGACCACCAGGGAAGTCCCAAGGAGAACTTGCTTTCTGAAGAAGTCTCTCTGTGGGGTAGAGGAAAATATAATAATAATAATGATAACAACAATGATAATAATATTAGTTAACATTTATTGGATGCTTGCTCTGTGCTAGATACCATACTAAGTGTTCTCATACATTATCTCATGTAATTCCCACAAAAATCCTATTAAGTAGATACCATTATTATTTTTTTAAATTTATTTATTTTACTTATTTAATTTTGGCTGCATTGGGTCTTCATTGCTGAGTGTGGGCTTTCTCTAGCTGCAGCCAGCGGGGGCTACTCTTCGCTGCAGTGCGCGGGCTTCTCATTGTGGTGGCTTCTCTTGTTGCGGAGCACGGGCTCTAGGTGCACGGGCTTCAGTAGTTGTGGCTTGCAGGCTCTAGAGGGCAGGCTAAGTAGTTGTGGCACATCAGCTTAGTTGCTCTGCAGCAAGTGGGATCTTCCCGGACCAGGGCTTGAACCCGTGTCCCTTGCATTGGTAGGCGGATTCTTAACCACTGTGCCACCAGGGAAGCCTGGTACTATTATTATTAGTCTTATTATTATTTTTTTTTAACATCTTTATTGGAGTATAATTGCTTTACAATGGTGTGTTAGTTTCTGTTTTATAACAAAGTTAGTCTAATTTTTAATAGAGGAAGAAACTAAGGCTCACAGAGTTTTCGTTACTTGCTTTGGGTAATATAGCCAATATGTGGTAAATGTATTAGTCAGCTTTTTGTTACGTTGTGGTAACAAATGAGCCTAAAATCTCAGTGGTTTAAAATAATTAAAGTTTTTTCACTCCTGCCTTATACCACTCGTAGACCAGCTGCCCTACTCTATCCATCTATATTCCAGGATCTAGACTGAAAGAGTAGCCCCTATTTGGGACATGCTATTATCATGGCGGAAGAAGAAAAAAGCAAGAAAGCTGATGTAGCCAGCCGTAGTTGTTAAGGTTTCTGTTCAGCATTGGCATATATTACTTCTGATCAGATTTCATTGGCCAAGGAGGTCCATGGTCAAACCTTCTTTCAGTGGGGCAGGGAAGTTTACTTCTCCCACAGGGAAGTACTGCAATTAGTGACAATGGGGAGAGATATTTAATTCTCTTACAGGGAAGGTAGAGAAAGGACAATAATATAATCTACACAGGTGATTGAATTCAGACCTTTGTGATTAGATATTTTGTGCTTTTAATCTCTGCCTTCATGGACTTGGAGTTGGTAGACCTAGCTTTGGGTCACGGCTCTGCACCGAGAAGCTGTGTGACCAGTGGCAAATCTCTTCCCCTCTCTGGGCCCTAGCATCCCCGTCTTAGTTAGATATCCCTTGAAGCAGACCCAGAGACAAAGATTTGAGTGCAAATAGTTTATTTGGGAGGTGATCACCAGAAGCCCCAGTTGGGATTGGGAAAGTAAACCAGGAAAGAGGTAGGAATTTAATGAAGTGTAATATCAAGCAGCTTACCCTGGGAGCAACTGGGGCACAATTCTGCTGAGAAATGTTGGGGAAGACACACCTCAGTTATCTCCCCCAAGGAGCGAGGAAGCTGGGTTATTTATTCCCCAACTTCCAGGCCATCATTGATAGAGGGCAGTTTCTGGGGGCTTTGACTCTTCTGCAGCCGGAAAAAAGCCTTTGGGCAGAGTTTTGTGTTTGCAATCAGCATCTCTTGGCCTGCAGAGGTGAGCTAAAGACCTCATCTATACAGTGAGAAGTGCTGACTAAAAAAGCTTTAAGGCTCTTCCACTCTTTGTCACCTGTGCTTGCCGTCCAGCCTGGTGCTGGGCCAGCACCCTGGTCATCTGGTTGAGTTGGGGGGCTAATGGGCATTTGTATTTCCCCGCATTCTCCTATGGAGCGTCATTACTGGCTCTCCTTTTCCCTTTCCGTGGCAAAACCCTCTTTGCTTTGCAGGACGCTCTATCTCCCGCCTTTCAAGACCCTGGCTCTTCCCCAGGGTGCAGCAGCTCTTGCTGCCTGGTTGAGTGGAGGGGGTTCTTCCTCCCACAGACCATGCTTTCCATGGTCACAGGATGCAATATCAGTGATATCCTGGTTTCCTACTGTCACTTGCGAACCAGTCTCTTCCTTTCAACGCAAAATACCCCTTTGCTTTGAAGTCCTTACCATGGCGATCTGGCACCCCCTGTGCTGTCTTCTTTCATGCACCATTCACCATCCTCCCCCTGACCCCATCCAGGCTCCATCCACCGAAGGCTGGTTCCCAGCCTGCCTTTCTACCCTGAGCCATCACCCTGGGCCTCTCCCTTGTCTACGAAGTTGACGCACCTAGAGTTCTTGCATGATGTTTCTGCCTAGTTCAGGTCACTTACATCTTCCTCCAGGACAACTAAAGCAGCTTCTTCACAGTCTCCTCCTGCATTTCATCCCCCAGCCCGCTCAATTTCTGTCTTCCTGTTCATCCATACTTTGGCCAAATCAACCTCTCTAAAATAGGAGTGGGCAGAGAAGTAGTAAAGTGTAGTGGTTAAGAATGGGAACTCCAGAGACAGGCTATCTGAGTTGAAATCCTGTATCTGCCCCTTATTAACTGTGGCAACTTGGACAAGCCGCTTACCCACTCTGTGCCTCCATTTCCTCATCTGCTAGATGGACCTACCTCATAGGCTTGTTGCAATGATTAAATGAGTTAATGTCTGTAACGTGCTTAGAACAGCACCTGGCACAGAGTGCTTATTTGTTAAATAAATTGAATCCACTGATGATATCCTCTCACTGCTTCAAAGACTCTGTCCCTCCCAATCACATGGGGCAGAGTTTGAGCTGGCCAGTTGGGCATGTGAGGCCTTGGCTAATTGGCCTCTACCTCCCGTTTCAAAATCAATTGCTCAGTACCTTTTTACCCCACAGCTTATGACTCAGCTGTTTCACGTCTCTGAGTCTTGGTACACACTGTTCCCTTTGCCTGGTATGCTGAGCCCTGCCTTGTCCACTTGCCCATTTCCTCCTGACGCCTCAGGCTTTGCCTCTCCTAGAAAATTCCTGGGTCTGTTCAAGTGGAGATAATTGCCTTCCTCCATGTAGCTGCTGAGCACTGTCCCTCTTTTCGGGCTGGGATGAGGGTGAGGGGCAAAATTTACAACAGTGTCCAGAAGAGTGTACAAGAATGCACAAGAGTGTCAGTAATCAAGATAGAGGATATTTGAAAAAAATAAAAATGGATACAATACATCTGTGTTGAACAAAGCATCAAAATTTAAAATTAAGATGGCATCTAACCCTGCACTGGTAAGATTCACCCCTTTTGCCTAACTCTAATCCCGGGTGAGCTTGCTGCAGGATGAAAGACCATGTGGAAGGTGGATGAAAGCCCACCCAATTGTCCGGGCTGAAGTCATTCTAGACTAGTCTATAGCCAGCTGACACCGTACTTGTCAGAGAGCCCAATCAAGATCAGCGGAGTCACCTCCACGACCTGCAGTGGACAGCAGACACGTGAGCAAGCCCAACTGACCCATAGACCCATGAGCAATATCATTGCTTATGTTTTTCAACATTTGTGTTTTGGGGTGATTTGTTACACAGCAATGGCTAATACACTCCCTCTAGCCATAGAACCTTGGAACACACTTTACATTTGCTTGGTGGTATCTTTCTCCCTTGACCCCCTTCATTCTTCAGACCTTGACCTAAGTGACACTGCTTTAGAGAGGCCTTCCCTTACTCCCCTGACTAGGTCAGAACTCCCTCTTCCAGGCTCTCATTTTACAGTGTAACCCTGCATCTTTGCCCTTAACTACAGTTGCAATTCTGCATTTATTCATGTGATTGATGTCAGTTTCACCTGCTCCACGGGGAGTTCTAGCAAGCTCCATAAGGGTGAGAATTGTGCCATTTGGGTCTCCCTTGTGTTTAGGCGCATAATAGGGGCTTGATAAATGTGTTGGGTGAATAAATTCGTGAATAACTTTTTTATACAACATTTGAGAGTCTCAACGAAGCCTGATTATTTCTCTGCTTTTTACCGCGTGATATAACAGGTAAAATGGTCCTCTGATGCAAGGGCTAATGGGCTTCTCCTGAGGGCTCCTCCAACCCCGGCCTCCTTTTTCTTCTGAGCAGGGTTGACTGGCACAACATAAACTATGATGTGAATGGCACCGTGTGGAGCAGTACATAAGCTATGGGGCTATGACCAGCAGCCCTGCCCTGAGAATAAAGGAAGTAAAGTCTGGCTAAGCCAGGACCAGGGCAGAACAGAGGAGAGGGCATATACTTGAAGGTGGAAGCACCTGTGAATGGGCCAAAGAGGGAGATTGGGGAGCCCATTTGGGGCCCTCATCCTAGCTCACCCTCCAAGCCTTCCCCACCCCTCTTCTTCAGCAGCTGCCACCTCTGGCAATTTGAAGTCCTGCCCCAGACCCCTTCTTGTGGCCCTGGAGGGCTTGTGGAATCCAATCCCTGGTTTCCTGATCTCCATCTGCCATGATTCCTAACATTCTTTTTTCTCAGTCAAGGAAAGCAGTATAGTCTAAGATGGTGGAAACTTCAAGCCTTCAAGCCACGCTGCCTGGCTTCAAATCCCAGCACTGCCTCTTACTAGTGGTATAGCTTTGGGCAAGTAACTTAACCTTTCTGTGCTTCATTTTCCCACCTGTGAAATGGGCTTGCCCCTACATCATAGGTTGTTATGAGGATCAAACCGAGCTGGAGTGTGTTAAAGCACAACAGCGCTGCTACATGGTAAGTATATCAATGTTTTTCTTCTTCCTCTTGAGTTTGGCTAGCCTGAGGCCCCGGTGCGAGGCTGACAGCCCCAGCACATCTCACCAGGCTGAGCATCCTGTTCCTTGTCAGGGAGTGCTTTGAGGCTCTAGGCTACATCTCGGGTGAGCTCCTGTCTCTGTTCTTTGAAGGGCTGGCTCTGCGGAAGAAATGTCCTTGGGCAAGAAGCAGACCTGTTAACACCATCTCCCAGACACACACAGACACACACACACACACACACGCACACACAGAGACACAGACACACACAGGCACACACACACACAGAGGCCTGCCCACCCTCTTCAAGTTTCTCTCTGAGCTCTTCATTCCTTTAGCCTCATCAGTGCTTTATTATAAAATCCTCTCCCAGCTCTCTGTTCAAAGGTCAGCATAATTATAATTACTGCAGCAATCACGTCCAATTTCTAACCCCCCACTGATGAGAGCATCGTCATGGCCTAAGAGGCCCAGTTCTGTGGGGCCTGCCTGTCCCACCTCTCCACCCTGGGCACAGCGAGGCCACCTCCTCACCCCCTGTAGAGATGGTGGTGGTCAGGGGGCCTTGCCCTGCACCTTCTGAGACGTCTCCCTTGTTCAAGCCATGTCTGTCCCAAACCTGCTGTCCCTGGAGTGCTCTCTGCTCCTGGGAAGGCCTGACAGAGGAATGTAGACCAGTGTCACATCAGGTAGGGGATGACAGTTTTTCTCGCATTGTCCTGTGAGGCTCTTCAGGCATTTCTCCCGCTGTTCCTAATGTGAGTGCTGACCATGTAATGGCGAGAACTTGAGACACAGCTGTTGATAGCCAGGGCCTCGGTCCAGGGTGGAGGTGAGATCCCCGTGGCAGGTGAACAAGTCCTGTGTTCATGCAACAGAGTCAGGCAGGCCAACATTGCAAGGGATTCTGCAGCAATGAATCCCAGATTCATATGTTGAAGTCCTGACGCTAGTACCTCCAAATGTGATTATGTTTGGAGATCGGGCCTTTCAAGAGGTGATTAACTTAAAATGTGGTTCATGAAGGTGGGTCCTAATCCATTGACTGGTGTCTTTATAAGAGGAGATTAAGACACAAATAAGCTCAAAGGGAAGAACAGATGAAGGCACACCTACAAGGCAAGGAGAGAAGCCTCAGAAGAGATCAAACCTGCCAATACCTTGATCTCAGAGTTCTAGTGTCCAGAACTGGTCGAAAATAAATTTCTATTTTTTAAGCCACCCAGCCTGCGGTACTTTGTTACGGCAGCCCAGGCTGAGTAAGACACCTATCTTTTATTTCCCTGTGGGCAGGTGGGGGACCCATACGAGTCAGTCTCTTAAGATGCTCGTTTAGGAGCCAGGGGCCAACGGATTAAATTTTGGTTGAGGAGAGATTTTTTCCAGTGGCCACAACACCCCGACCCTTCAAGTTGCCCTCTCGTGATGGAGGGTATCTGGGAGGCAAAATGAACAATTTCTTGCTTGTGAAGCTCGTTAGTAATTATTATTATTATTATTATTTTTTTGGTACGTGGGTCTCTCACTGTTGTGGCCTCTCCCATTGCGGAGCACAGGCTCCGGACGCGCAGGCTCAGCGGCCATGGCTCACGGGCCCAGCCGCTCCACGGCATGTGGGATCTTCCCGGACTGGGGCACAAACCCGTGTCCCCTGCATCGGCAGGCGGACTCTCAACCACTGCACCACCAGGGAAGCCTTGTTAGTAATTATTATTCACTACATATTTTCTCTGCAGGCTGCTGTGCCCATCTCTTCATGAGAGTGTCTATTTCATCTTAACAGCAATCCAATGAGGCAGGCTCTATTCCGAGTCCCGTTCTTTGGAGGAGGAAATTAAGGCTGGAAAGAGGTTAAGTAACATGGCCAAGGGCTCACAGCTAGGGAGTGGCAGGGCTGGTATTTGAACGGAGCTTTGTCTGAGGCCAGAGTCCTGGCTGATCAGGAACTATATCATCGGGGCTTTGAGAAGTCTTAGAGGTCACTCCTGCTTCCTACAAAAAAACTCCCTTCAGGTGTCCTTTCTGTGTGATTTTGCTTTCCTTTCATGGGGCCACCTAGAGAAAGCCTCTTATTGGCTCTAGTTTTCTGGTCTCTTTGTAGACCATCCTTATGGGAGGCAGCCTTCAAGGTGGTGCCTGAGGATCTCTGCTTCCTTGTGTTCATGCTCTTGTATAATTCCCTCCCGCTGAGCGTGGGCCAGATCTACTGACCTACTGACTCACTTCTAACAAACAGAATGTGGAAAAAGTGATGGCATGTCACTTCGGAGGTTATGCTGTAAAAAGACTGTGCCGTAGGGAAATAGAAGTCTTTAGGGTTGGTAGCAACCAGCTATTTTTCCTAGAATTGGACTCACTGGCCAGGCCTCCTGTGTCTAGGGAAAGGGAATTGAGTTAGCCATTATTATTATCATTTTTTTGGTTGTGCCATGTGGCACGCAGGATCTTAGTTCCCTGACCAGGGATCGAGCCCGTGCCCCCTGCAGTGGAAGCACAGAATCTTAACCACTGGACTGCCAGGGAAGTCCCGAGTTAACCATTATTAAACACCTATGATGTGCTAAGCTCTTCACTCAAGATACCTTGTTTACTTCTCATGCACAACTCTGTGGAGTAGGTAATATCACCACCTATTACATATGTGAAGGATAAAAGAAGAAATCCCAGTAAATTATACATATTAAAAAAAAAAAAAGGCTGTGGCTTTTGTCTTGGGTGCTTGCTTTCTCTTGCTTGCTCTGAGGGAAGTCAGCTACCATGTCCCATCCTGTGGACAAGCCCATGTTCAACAGACTGAGGGAGGCCTCCAGCCAGCAGCCAGGTGAGTGAGCCTGGAAGTGGTTCCTTCTACACTCGAGCCTTCAGATGAGTGAGCCATGATCTGGTGGGCAGTTTGATTAGAGCCCAATTGTGAGAGGACCTGAAAAGAGGACCCAGCTAGGCCATGTCCTGACTCGACCCACAGGAACTGTAAGACAGTATGATTTTGTTATTTTGAGCTGCTGGGTGTTCAGTTAATTCGTTACAGCAATAGATAACAAATACACTCCCCTTCCTTCAAATCTCCTAGTGGGACCGAGGAAACTGCAGTTCTTTCTCTTTTTAACAAAAATGCCTGCTAGGTTTGGGCAACCTTAACATGGGAATGGCCTGTGAGGCATCCAGGGTGTCCTCTGCCTACCCCAGCAAGGCTGCCCAGAGCTTTGGGCTCCTGTGAAGGGAGTCAATGCCTGTCCTTCTGTGGTGATCTACCCTGTCCTGGTTTTGAGTCCTTCTTCCCCTCCCCGTTCTCCAGTGCCTCACCCTGGCAGTCTGTCCTGCTCGTACAGATACCCATTTTTTTGGGGAGGGGTGGGGGCACATTAGCAGGGAGTTAGCACAACCCAACAGAGGTAGGGACAGAAGAGTAAACAGAGCACGGACAAGCTCTAAAGGGGAAGCCTCACCTTCATCCTGGGAGATGCTGGGAGCAAGGGCTGGGTCTCTCAGGGGCCTGTGGCCTGGTGGTCAGGGCACAGGAGGCCCCCGTCCCATGCGTGGAAAGTACTATGCTGGTGGCTTTAGCCTTGTAGAGTACCTTCCATACCCCCTGCTCTGCCACAGTGTGGCTTCTAAGCCAAGGGCTGAGGTCAGTGTCAGTGGCTTCGCCAGCCTTGGACGTCCCTACAGCAGATTCCGCTCTGCAGTGAGAGAGAGAGCTGAGGGAGAAGGCAGCCGAGATGACTGTATGTAATTCCCAGGAACACCCCCAATACAGAGGAGACCTTGAGGGCTTAAATATCCTTTGGTAGTGCATACAGTCAAAGCAAGAGAAATACGCCAGGTGGTGAGATTGTTACCCATTTTTACAACCAGACCAGTGTGGCCTGGAGTTTGGGCCAATATTACTAGTGTTCGTAAAAACAGCTCATTGAGCGCTTGCTATGTATGTAGTGCGCCCCAGGCGATGTGTTACTACTTCCCAGGCACTAAGACATTTAATCCTCATAACAAACTCGACATGGAAGGGCTATTCTCAACCTCTTTCTATAGAAGCTTAGAGAGGTTTAAGTAACTTGTACAAGGTCACTGTCCCGAGAAGTGAGGAAATGTCCCAATAGACCCGATGTCTGGCTTGAAAGTCCACGCGCACAACCACTTTGCTGCCTCTCTCCATCACTGGGAAGCCTGCAAGCTGGATGTAGTGTGTGGGTGGACTCATGGCTCCAATGATAGCAACGCACCTACTATGTGCCGGCGTCATGCAGTTCACCTAGTCCTTTCAATCGTTGACAAGGCTTGGAGGTAGGTAGCAACAGCTGCATTTTGCAGATGAAGAAACGAAGACTCGGAAAGGTTAAGTCATTAGGCTATAGTCCACCACTAATGAACAGCACAGCTGGGGTTCAAACTCAGGCTGTTTGACATAAAACCCCTCTTCCTTTTCAGCCTCATGTTAGAGGAAACAGCAGGGAACCTATGGAGAGGTTTGTCATGAGCCTCGAATCACCTGGTTGATTTCATTCTGCTTTCCAAAAGCACCTGGAGGCACAAAATCCAAGGCAGGGTCTGGGCATCCTGACTGTGCCGTGGACAGAGGGCTTCCCGTGGCAGCCCTGAGTGTGCACACCCAGCCCACACGTGGGAGGGCTCAGCTGATTCCCTTTCCGCTTTATTGATGTGGAGTGAGTTGAAGATTATTGCAGTGAATAATAAATGAGCTATCATAGTGGAGCCGATTATTCCAAAGTGTTACCGATGTCTGTGTTGATAAAAATGAATAAATGGCTAAGCGTTTGCAGGGAATGGAAGAGAAAAGACATAAAGAGGAAATTCATATGTGCCTCTGCTAGTTAGAAACAATGAGTCTTGAAACACAGGCGATCAAGGAATGGGATAAAGCAGCTCTCTGATTTGTTATGTAGGGAAAATGACAGAAACTTTCACCTCTGGCCATGTTGGCTGCAAAGAGGTATCAGACATTGGCTTTGAACAGAGGAGATAAGGGACCAAGAGAAAAATAAATTTCAGAACAGTGACTATGAGAGCCAAATTGTTGCTTGGTTTTTCTCAACAGGAGACAGGAGATGCAGAGGAAGGATGGGGCTGCAGCCATTTCAGGCTTCTTTGTAGATAGAGGAGAGGACCTTCCTGGACCCAAATCGGGGGGGGAGGGGTTACTCTCAGGAGTAGAGCCAAAGTCAGATGCAGGCGGATTAGGACAAGCCAAAGTTAATGGATGGGGTCATGGAGTTGATCCTTTATACTGATGATCCTAATCCAGGTGTTTGCAACCTTTTCCTTTTTTTCCTGCTGAGATCGATTCCCAGATTCAATCCCTGTTAAGCTGCCCACAACTCTTTCTCTTTCTTTCGTACTCAAAAAGCAAACAAGAATCCAAGAGAGTGAGAATGATGCTATGACTATGGTTCCCAAACTGTGCACCAAGATGCCACAGAGCACCACAGTAAGCTCAGGAGGGAACCTCGGGATATTTCAAATGCTTTGAGGGAAACTTGACATCCTCTGGACATCATGCTAATGACCAGCTCAAGGTAATCCACAGTTTCAACGTTAGCTCGTACTACATTCCTTTTGATGACATCATATCTTTGCAAAGCTGGGTTTTCAGTTGCAGTGATAAAAATCAAATACTGTATATAGTGAGCAGTGAGGATGGTGGGGTCCAGTCTCATTCCAAAGTTTGAGAAGTTGTGCAGTGCTCAACAGGTACACACGTTCCATTACTAAGTACAGATATTTGAGAATGAAGTAAAAAATAGTATTTTTTCTATCAATTTATGTACATTATTTTAAAAATTAGCTATTAACTTAGTTATGTTAGGACATAAATCTTGCTAAATTGTTTGGACCTAAAAAATAAACAATTGTTAGGTATTCCTGTTAGCCTAGTGCTCCCATGAAAAAATTATGGAGACACTAAGGATTCTGTTGGCAGCAAAAGTTTTGGGAAATTCTGTGTTAAGTATCAGTCAGGTCTTAGTGGGAAGCCAAAAGCACACTCTAACTGGGTAATTTGAATAGCGTTTAAGAAAAGAATTCATTCCAAAGGTGTGGGCAAAGTGTAGAGAAATCAGAAAGAATAGGCAGTATCCTGGGGTTAGAAAGGGAGAGGGGGATGGGGGAATTGGGAGGAAGAAGGAAGGAGGGACTGGTCACCACAGCTGTAGACAGAGAGGGTTGTCGGGAGAGGGTTGCCTGACAGTAGGTATGACGTGGTCAGTTTCAGCTCTCTGCACAGAGGGACCTGGGAAAAGAAATGCTCTTTCCTCACTGGTATCCCTCCCTCCCAGTTCCTGCAGGTGCTTCCCATTGTCCAAACCCAACCAGTGCCAGAGGGCAAGGGAGCCTCTTGATAGGACCACAGACGTCACAAAGGGGCTGGCAGAGGTTAGAGACAAGCCATGGAGAGGCAAATAGGAGCTGTCTGAGATATGCTATTATAGGGCTAAACTGGAAGCTGCTCTTGTCTATACAAATAATAGAAAATCCTTCTCAAAACTTTGGAATCCATAGGAACCACAGTGAGCATTTATCAAGCACTTTGCTCTGTGCTCTGCTGAGTTAAGCACCTGACACGCAGTCTCTCATTTAATCTGTCATCAGCCTTACCAAGTAGGTTGGATTGTTCTCTTTAACATGGAACCTATAAACAGTACATGGTAGAGTGATCATAAAGAAGAGAGAAAATACATCAAAGCAACATCACCTATCGTGTACGTAGTGGGGATCAATGGAAAATAATTTTGTGATAATTCTTTCATTTAAAAAACTTTCCAGTAGGAAACAGAAAGTGTTGGCCAACTAACATAAAAGCATTCCTTTTTATGGCATTTGCGTTTCCCAGTGGAAATTAATAAAATAGCATTTGGCTCTTGTGAGTTACATATATATGGTTGAATCCTCCAGAATCCAGTCTCTTTTGCATTTCTCATCCTGCAGTGCTGTGGATTGCAAAGCCACCATGGTGGCTTTGTCAAGGTGCTGTGTCCACAGAGCGCAACATGCAGTATTGGCCTAGCATAGCTGCACTAGTACTTACCCCAGACATCACGCTTGCTCATCCATACAACTAGTGAACAAAGAAACTGTGTCTGCTCTGTACATTTGTGGAAGCTGTACCAACAGGTAAGGTAAGTTGCCAGAACTTACTCTTTTAAGAAGTTAAGGCAGAAAGCATGTAGCCAAGTAAGTGCTAAATGGCATCATTACCAGTCAAAGAATTTCAGAGAAGGAAGATAGTGTGTACTGAACCCCATGTGAATGGCACCCTCTGGAGTTGTTCTAAGTGCCCCAGGTTGCTAAGATCCTGATCAGATAGCTCCAGAAATAGGTGGCCCTTAGTTAGGTCTGGAAGGGTAGAGGGGGAAGGGGAGGCATTCAAAGGTTGATTAACCAATGGGCAAGAAGGGAGTGGCCTTCAAATGGTGAAGCCAGGCAAAAATTAACTCAAAATGGATTAAGACTTAAACAAGACCTGAAACCATAAAACCCCTAGAAGAAAACAGGGAAAAGCTCCTTGACATTGGTCTTGGCAACGATTATTTTGGATGTGACACCAAAAGCACAAGCAGCAAAAGCAAGAAACAGTAAGTGGAACTACATCAAACCTCTGCACAGCAAAAGAAACAATCATCAAAAGGAAGAGGCAACACTGTGGAATGGGAGAAAATAGTTGCATATATTTTAGACATATGTTTTATGTCTGATGAGGGAATAATAGCCAAACTATATAAATAGTAAAAAAATAAAAAATCGATCAAATGGTGAAGTCAGGTTAAAGCTGAAAGGTAGCAGCCAGTAAATCCTTGACCGAAAAATGAGTGTTATGGGACCTCTCACTGCAAAAATAAGTGTAGTGGATGGCATCTCCACCTGTTAGCTGCGAGACTGATATCCTTCCACAGTGAGGAGGTAGCCATGCTCTTCTCACATCCTCTCCCATTTGCCACTAGACCAGGGGTTGGCCAACGTTTTCTGTAAAGGGCCAAGCAGTAAATATTTTAGTCTTTGACATGCATGTCATCTCTGTTGTAACTCTTCAGCTCTGCCACTGTGTGAAAGCAGCCAAGGCAGTATGTACATGAGCGGGTATGGCTGTGTTCCAATAAAACTTTATTTATAGACATTGAAATTTGAATTTCATATAATTTTCGTGTTGTGAAATATTCTTCTTTTGATGTTTTCAACAATTTCAAAGTTTAAAAACTATCCTTAGCTTGCAGGCTGTACAAAATTGGGTGGTGGATCTGATTTGACCTACCAGCTGTTGTTTGCTGACCCCCGTGCTAGACCATAAACCTCATGAGGGCAGAGGAAATTTGCTTTGCTATCATTCACTCAGAACCCGGCACAGTGCTTGATACACAGTGGCTACTCTGAAAAAAAAAATCTGTTGAATGAATGAATGAATGAATGAATATGATACATTCTCCTTTGTTTCTTCTTTGAATTCGTCTAAAGAAAATGTGAGGCAAAGGAGATGAGAGGGAGTCATGAGAAGGAATTCAGTGGCTTCTCTTGTCTATATTTTAAGTAGGGATTTAAAAAGCTTCTGATTTTAGTGAAAGGAAATATTAAATAAGTCTCCTATAAGGGTTTTAGTTGTCAATCTGTTATGAGGCTCTGAAATGAAACCCAGAACACAAACATGACAAGAATGTTTTTTTAAAACATAAGATGAATCCAGAATTATAATGTTGTTTTCCATTTAAGTCCAGAGGGAGTTTTAAGATTAGATTAAACATGATTGTCACTGCAAGTTAGTAAAATTGTGTTCATGATACTAAGAACTGTGTGGTTTTAAATTTTCTAAGTCGTGAATTACTTTTTAAATATATGGTAACTACATATGAGTAATTGGTATTGGGGTGAGACCGGCGGTTTCTGTAAAATGTGTTCTAGACTGCGCATTCGAGCTGGAAACGTGCATTACTGGCTCCTCCTTTGAAATACCAGCTGGGCTGGAGGCCATAACTAAGCCAATGTTGAACATCCCGGGAACAAGTGAACGAACTTTAACCAATGAAGCATCTTGGAAATATTTGAGAAAATAAAAAACATGAGTTTCAAAGAGTGATTATGTACATGGGAAGAATAAATGGGAAAGAGCCGCAAAGGCTGAACTTCCTCCTGGGAGAGATGTGTGCCAACTCACCTACGTGAAGGGAACAGCAGGCAGGATTGTGGGTGCCAGCAGTACATTTGTGCTGGCTGGAATGTCCCACTGTTCAAGACTTTCCCTTTCTGGCTCATTCTTAACGATTATTATTATTATTTTTAACATATCAATATTTATTTATTTAGGCTGTGCCGGGTCTTAGCTGCAGCATGTGGGATCTAGTTCCCTGACCAGGGATCAAACCCGGGCCCCCTGCCCTGGGAGTGCAGAGCCTTAACCACTGGGCCAACAGGGAAGTCCCCTTAACCATTATAATACTTTAATAATTCAATATGGAATGCTTATACATACATATGACTTTTTTTTTTTTTTTTTTTTTTTGGGACCATTTTTTGTGGTACGCGGGCCTCTCACTGTTGTGGCCTCTCCCGTTGCGGAGCACGGGCTCCAGACGCGCAGGCTCAGTGGCCATGGCCCATGGGCCCAGCCACTCTGCAGCATGTGGGATCTTCCCGGACCGGGGCACGAACCCGTGTCCCCTGCATCGGCAGGCAGACTCTCAACCACTGCACCACCAGGGAAGCCCCATGTGACTTTAAAAAAAAAAAAATTATTTATTTATTGGCTGCAGTGGGTCTCCATTGCTGCGCACGGGCTTTCTCTAGTTGTGGTGAGGAGGGGCTCCTCTTCATTGTGGTGCACAGGCTTCTTATTGTGGTGGCTTCTCTTGTTGTGGAGCACAGGCTCTAGGCATGCGGGCTTTGGTAGTTGTGGCTCACGGGCTTAGTTGCTCTGCGGCATGTGGGATCTTCCTGGACCAGGGCTCGAACCTGTGTCCCCTGCACTGGCAGGCAGATTCTTAACCACTGCGCCACCAGGGAAGCTCCCATATGACTTTTTAAACAGGATGTACTTAACCAGGCAGAAGAAGGAGACATTCACTATGTCTATGGGAATCTCTTCTGTTCCCAAGCGTAGTGGAAATCTTTATTTTCTTCTGCTTCTCCAGCATTCCTTCCCTCCCCCACTGCTAACAGCAACCCTCCTCCCTTATTTAACTGAGGCTGCTCCCACCCCCAGACCAGGCGAGAGCACATGATCCTGGCCTAGCCAATGAAAGCATTACACTCGCCTGGCCATAATGATTGGTTCAGGTATGAGCCTGTGACATGAGCTAACCCAGTGAGAACTGTTCCCAGGTCTTTGGTGAACAGACTGATTACCTGGTGTTCTCCTTCAGTGGGGGGCTAAATGACTAGGCTGCTAAATGGGAAGCAGCTGCTGGTGGTCTGGCTGAGAGGAGGAACTCCTGAGAGGGTAGGCAACACTGTTAATTTCCTTAACCTCGTGAAACTTTTGCTTCCTTAATCTGTAAAGTGGTGGAGAATAATATCTATCTCACAGTGTTGTTTTGTGAGTTAAATGCCAAGTACTAAGTGAGTATTTGGAAAGCATTTCCATCTTCCTTTCCCTCCTGCCTTCCTTCATTTTTTCTTCCTTTCCTCCCTCTCCTTCTTTCTACTTGACCTTACTTTCCTTTTAAGACCCTCCCCCCACCCCAGAAGAAAGGGAGATTATTTGGGCACAGACTCAATAGCTTTTACCAGTGACTGCTCTTCCATGGGACTGGGAAGCTATGGAGGCTTCAGTGAAAGGTACGTTTGCAGGGTGGTGTGGCCACCCAGTGGGTGCAGGGCTGGTATAGTTGGAGGGTAGAAGTTAAGGGAGCAGATCTTTGTTGACCATAAGGAAGAAACTTCTAACCCAAGAGCTTTACAATAAGATAAGGGCATTTTAATTTATTTTATTTTGGCCATGCCACGCAGCATGCAAGATCTTAGTTCCCCGGACCAGGGACTGAACTTGTGACCCCTGCAGTGGAAGTGTGCAGTCCTAACCACTGGACTGCCAGGGAATTCCAAGGTCATTTTTAAAGGGTGATGGGTTTCTAGTCCTGAGGGCATCTGGCCAAAGATGGATAGCCATCTATCAGGTATGCAATAGAAAGGACTTGTGTGCAGGGAGCAGTTTGGACTAAGCTTCCAAGGTGGCTGCTGGCTATAATCTATGATTTGTTCATCTAACACTGAGACAAGGCATTCCCTTCAAGCTAGATTGAGAAAAACATCAGGGGATGAAAGTATCCTTTCCTTATGGCAGTGGTTCTAATTTTTCAGTGAGTCAGAATTGCCTGGAGGAGTTGCTAAAAACACGAATTCTCGGGTCACGTCCCCAGAATTTCTAATTCAGCAAGTCTGGGATGGATCCCAAAATTTGAGTTTCTAGCAAGTTCTCAGGGGATGCTGATGCTGCTGGTCCAGGGACCACACTTTGAGAGCTGCTCTCCTATGGGCTCACTAATGTTATGAATGACAATGGATATAGTGTTGAAAAAGCACCGGGCTAGGGGATAAGAGACCTGAGTTCTCTTTTTTGTAACGTATACATATTTTTGACGTGGACCAGTTTTCAAGTCTTTATTGAATTTGTTACAGTATTGCTTCTGTTTTATGTTTTGGGTTTTTGGCCGTGAGGCCTGTGGGATCTGAGCTCCCCAACCAGGGATTGAACCCACACCCCCTGCATGGGAAAGCAAAGTCTTAAGCACTGGACCTCCAGGGAAGTCCTGAGACATGAGTTCTTGCTACTTGCTACTCCATGTAGCTGTGAGCATAGGGCAAGACACCTCCTCTCTCCGAACCTCACTTTCCTTATTGCTAAAAGGAGACAAGTTAAACTAGATCCTTGGTGATCATCTTTTCAACACAATGCGTCTCCTTCAATCAACTTTTCTTTGGTGGACATCATGTTTGGAGAGATTATTTTTTTCCCCAGATACATAATGTGTAATTAAATAACAGCCTGGTTAACTCTGTTTTTGGCAAGTATATGATTTTCTTTGGTCTTTCTGAGCTCTTGGACAGTAGCTCAGGGATCTCTGGGTCCGTAGCCACTGAGTCAAATGATATATAAAGTGTCTCCTTAAATATCGTAAAGATGTGACATTCTAGGATATTCAGGACCCAACGCCAAACCTTGAGTTACTTTTTGGAGGGTGGTGAGCTTTGGCTCCCACAGTTTGTCAAGGATGTAGCCAGGGAGCTCTCAGCATCAACGGGAAGTTCAGGTGGGTGGCTTTGAAAGCTTCTTCCTTGGTTCTCAGACTGGTGTTAAGTCCCCATGGCTTCCCTGGGGTCACTTCTTGGGGTACCACATTTCAGAGTTTGGGGCTGGTACATTCAAAGATTTGGGGGCTCATGGCCCACATATGTTCTCCAGGAGAGCCGTTAGTTTTTAAAAGAGATTACAGGATTAACGGGTTTAGATGTTTCCAGTTAGAGTTAATTTTGATTCTCATTAAGCTGAATGAGTGCAGATGTGTCTTATGTTGATAAGTATATCACCTACGCTTCACAAACCCAGAAAGTATGGCTGCCAAACCTTTGGGCCTCTGATGGCTGCTGCAAATCCTGCCTGTACTGCTTGGCAACGCCTCTGTACCCACATCTTTTCCAGCTAAGTGAACTGTTAGCTTATGCTGAAAACACATGTGAGCTTGATCATTTGTATGCAGTGCTTGGAGCTGAACGGCTACCCTCATGGGAGGAGAGAGGGGACTTGCTGTTTCGAATACTCTGTCTCTCTGGGAGCATATGTAGAGCCAAATGTGTTCGTGAATTGGAGTGATTTTGAGAGGTTTTCCCCATAACACTCAAGTTGATAAGATTCTTTTCTGCAAGTGTTTTCTAAGCACTGACTCCCTCTCAGGCTCCATGTGAGGTACCGAGAAGATCCTGTTTTTGTCCCTGCCTCACCCCCAGTTCCTCACAGTTAAGCAGGGCAGCCAGTCTCTAGACAGACATGAAGGAAACAGAAAGCTCAGTGGGGACTGATGAAAATGACCTCCCCGGGCTCCCGGGAAAGGCTGTTCTTCTGACCAGCTGAACAGCACACTTGGAGAGTGATGCAAGCAAGGTAGAAGGTCGGCCATTCAAATGGGAAAATAAATGGACATTTTCATGCTGCATCTATGAAGGATGTGGTGCTCACCAAGCAAAAGGGGGAAGCCTTCCCAACGGAGAGAGCGTCACGTACAAACCTGCAGTCTCTTTGGATGGGCTAGAAGGCTACGTGGCTGGGTATAGGTGGAAGGCGGGGTGGGTGGGACGTAGGGGTAAGAAATCTGGAAGAACAAGGCCAGACTGCAGAACTTCTTTGTGCCATATGCTATGAAAGCAGTGGTTCTCACACTTGAGCATGCATCAGCATCGCCTAGAGATGAAAACTCAGATTGCTGGGCCCCTCCTTGAGAGTTTCTGATTTAGTAGGTCTGGGTGGGGCCTGGAAACTTGCATTTCCTTTCCTTTTTTATTTTTTAACTGAAGTGTAGTTGATTTACAATTTTGTGTTAGTTTCAGGTGCACAGCAAAGTGATTCAGTTATGTATATGTGTGTGTGTGTATATATATATATTCTTTTTCAGATTCTTTTCCATTATAGGTTATTACAAGATATTGAAATAGTTCCCTGTGCTATACAGTAAATCCTGTCCTTTATCTATTTTATATGTAGTAGTGTGTATCTGTTGATTCCATACCCCTGATTTATCCCTCCCCCACCTTCCCCTTTGGTAACCATAAGTTTGTTTGCTATGTTTGTGAGTCTGTTTCTTTTGTAAATAAGTTCATTTGTGTCATTTTTCAGATTCCACATATGTGGTATCATATAATATTTGTCTTTCTCTGACTTCACTTAGTGTGATAATCTCTAAGTCTATCCATGTTGCTGCAAATGGCATGTTTCATTCTTTTTTATGGCTGAGTAATATTCCATTGTATATATATCACACCTTCTTTATCCACTCATCTGTCAATGGACATTGAGGTTGCTTCCATGTCTTGGCTACTGTAAATAGTGCTGCACTGAACACTGGGATGCATGTCTGTTTTCAGGTTAGAGTTTTCTCTGGGTGTATACCCAGGAGTGGGATTGCAGGATCATATGGTAGTTCTATTTTTAGTTTTTTAAGGAACCTCCATATTGTTCTCCATAGTGGCTGCACCAATTTACATTCCCACCAGCAGTGCAGGAGGGTTCCCTTTTCTCTACACCCTCCCCAGCACTTATTATTTGCAGACTTTTTGACGATAGCCATTCTGAGCAGAGTGAGGTGATATCTCATCGTAGTTTTGATTTGCATTTCTCTAGTCATTAGCAATATTGAGCTTCTTGGCCATCTGTGTGTCTTCTTTGGAGAAATGTCTAATTAGGTCTTCCACCATTATTGATTGAGTTGTTTGTTTTTTTGATACTGAGTTATATGAACTGTTTGCATATTTTGGCAATTAAGTCCTTGTCGGCTGCATCGTCTGCAAATAATTTCTCCCAGTTTGTAGGTTGTCTTTTTGTTTTGCTTATGCCGGAAAGTTGCATTTCTAACAAATGTCCAGGTGATGTTGCTGGTCTAGGGTCCACCTTTTGAGAATCACTGCTAAAGAGTTTGGATCTTTGAGCAATGGGCTGCTTCTGAAAATGTTCCAAGGAGTGTGACAAAGTCAGACTTGCCCTTTGGAAGGAGTTTTCTGGCCAAAATTATGGAGACCTAGTTGGAGTGGTCAGTCGGAGATCAGTTAGATGGTGAAGCAGATGAAGCAACAGATGATGGGTGCGGCCTGAGCTAGGTGGGTTTAAGGGGGTGGACGTTGGGGAGGTGGCAGTGATGCTGGGCTTTCAGCATACAGGATACAGTCCACGTGCCCTCGGCCCCCCGCTGGCATCCAGTTCAGTCCTCTTTGCCTGTGAGTCATTCTGCAGGTGGGATCACTGAGGCTCTGACTCACACACCAGGTCCATCCAGGGCTGCACCAAGGGCACGGCACTGCCTCTCGGTGACAGGAGAGAGAGATTATTTTTAGCCAAATTCTGCAGGATGATCTATTGCAGCTTTCATTTTCTCAGCACATTTTATTGAATTTTATTAGGTCATTTAGCAGATAATTTTAATTTTCTGCTTAGATCAGAATTTCAGAAAGTAATGTACTGTTGTACTCTTAATGAGTCCTCTAATAAGCTCCAGGAGAATACGATTTGCAAATCATTCCCGAACATAGCTGTCACTCAGCCTCATTGCCAATTAGCTCACTCCTAGCTGTTCTCCCTGAGAGGGCCCGGAGATTTCTGGAAGATTCCTGTATCTGGCTGGGCCTTCTGTGAAGGGGAAGCAGGTGAGGGAGCCCTAGGTCATTTTAGAACTGAGCTGTGGCACCTGATGTTTTCTTGGTCCCTCCATGGGGAGCTGGTTCATAACTGAAAGGCACCCTGGGTTGCATGGATCAAGTAATTGTGACAACTTAGCAGGTTAACCATGAAGGCATCCTGGGATGTCAGCTGCAGGATGCTGATGGCCAGAAGAGGGGATAGGATGCAAACTTAATCAAAGACTTCTTTACGCCAGGCACTGGATTAGGACACTCTGTTTATTAATATTTTTAAAGTAGAAATAATACATTAATACTTTTTTGTAAACTATTTTAGCAGTAAACCATTTACTCCTTACTCTGCTAACAGGTTAGGAGAAGGGTTGGCAAGACTATGGCCCACGGGCCAAATCTATTCTGGCGATTGTTTATGCAAGTAAAGTTTTATTGGAACACAGCCAAATTCTCTCAGTTACATATTGTCTATGGCTGCTTTCAAGCTACAGTGGCAGAGCTGAATAGTTGTGACAAAGACAGATGGCCCACAAAGCTGAAAATATTTGCTATCCAGCTCTTACTGCAGTTTGCCCACCTTTGGTTTAGAATATGGACTCTCATGCTGTTTTCTATTCATCTACATACCAGGCATGTTCACAGACTCTACTAATTTTGCACATAACTGAGATTGTACCATAGGCATTGTTCTGAGACCTGACTTTTTTTTCCTCTTGATTATGTGTCTTGGGGATCATTCCATGGCAGAATATTATATTATTGATTTATATTTTGTGGCTACATAGTAATCTATAATACAAATACCTTGTTAATTTATTTATGCTTTCCTTTTTTGTATTTCGATCAATTATCTTAAGTTTTTCTAAATAAACTTTTTACTTTTAGTTTACAGAAAAGTTGCAAAGATAATACAGAGGGTACTTATATACCAGTCACCCAGTTTCTCTTAATGTTAACAGCTTACATTACCGTGGTATATTTGTCTAACTAAGAAATTAACATTGGCCCTATTTATTAATTTTTAATTACAGCAATAATTCATATAAACTTTCTCCTTGTAAAAATAAAACAGTATAGATTAGGCTAAAGTTCTTTTTGACCTTCCACCCTAATCTCAGGACCCCTACCCCAATTCCTACCCCCACTTTGATATTTATTTTTCAAGCCTTTTCTATATGTAGTCACTACACACACACACACACACACACACACACACACGTGACATTGAAAGTGTAATACTGTTGTGTAGTTAAAAAGTATAAATAGTATCATACCATGCTTATCATTCTTCAACTTTTGTTTTCCTCTCAAGTGGTCTTGGACATCTATTCATGGTCATGTACAGAGACTGGCCTCATTATTTTACTTGCTGCATTGCTTTTCCATAATATGATACCACATAGTCAATTGAGCCATTTTCCTTATTGATGGCAATGCAGGTTGTTTCTATTTTTTCACTGTTATGAACAATGCTGCAATCAGCATCCTTGTACATTCAGCTTTTTTTGCACGTGTGTAATTATTTTTTTTGAGGGATAGATTCCTGTAATTAAAATCACTGGGTCAATAGGCATGTATGTACATTTTTCAGTAGATACTACAAAATTTGTCATCTCAGATGGTTTGTTATCATATTTCTCCACCACAGTGTGTGAGAGTGCCTTTTCCTTATAATTGTCACCCATGACAATTAGATTTTTTTGGGACCAGGTTGAGAAATGCTATATTAATATAAGATAAAGTAAACTTCAGAATAAAGAAAATTACCAGAGACAGAGAGGGACATTACAGAATGATTAAAGGGTCAATTCACTGAGAACACACAACAGAGGGCACATGTTGTATAGACATGGCTATAAATTACGAAGTACAACAGCAAAGCTGTATCCGCTAAAGCTAAGCATATGCTTACCCCTTGAGCCAACAACTCCAGACCTGGCTACATACCTGAGAAAAATGAGGACATACGTCCACCATGATTCACAATACCCAGAGACTAGAAAACAACCCAGATGTCTATCAACATAGAATGGATATATAAACTGTAAAGTATTCATGCGTTGGAATACTACACAGTAACGACAAAGAACGACTACCATTACATGCAATGACATGGATGGATATCAGATGTCATGTTGAATGAAAAAAGCTAGTATCAATGAGTAGATGTATGATAAATGAAGTTCAACAACAAGGAAGGAAAATTATGGTGTAGAAGTCAGTAAAGTGTTTCCTTTGTGACTGAGAATGGGCATGAGAAACTTTTTGGGGCAGCATGCTATATCTGGAAGTGTACATATTTTTTTTTTTTTGGCTGTGCCACATGGCTTGTGGGATCTTAGTTCCCTGAACCTGTGCCCCGGCAGTGAAAAGTACCCAGTCCTAACCACTGGATCACCAGGGAACTCCCAAGAAATGTATATATCTTGATCTGAATTGTGGTTACGTGGATGTACACATAGATAAAAATTCACTGACCCTTAAGACACGGCCTTTTATCTCTATCTTAATAAAAAAGTATATAATACATGACAGATTCTGACTTGAGCAGTGTTGTTAACTACCAGTACTTACTTTATGCCAGACGCTGTTGTCATCTCCTGAGCTGCAGTCTTCCCTCATCTGTAGCCCAGGGTACCTGTCTGTTTCCCTTCTGTGTCCTAGTTCCTTGCTGGATCTGAGTGCAGCCCCTGCTAGTGCCCCTTCTTGGGGAGGGGCTTTGATTCTGTGTCTCCAGCCATTGGCTGGGCTCCATTCATGGATATCCTGTTTGCTCTTTTTTTGACCATGAATATATTTTCTGTTTGAGAGGTTGGCTGCCAATTCCGGTCCCAGAAGTAGGCTCCTTAGCATTCTCTAGCTTGCACAGACCACCTGGGACACTTGGCCTCTTTGTTGAAGACCCCTAACCCACTTCAGTTTTCGCAACATCTCCACTTGCCACCTTCTCTGCTTCTGGAACCCTGCAGCCTAGTCCCCGCTCACACACCGTTGCAGGTGCCCCTCTAGACGGTTATAAACAGCTCTCATGACACTTAGCAAAGCTGCTGTCTCAGTCATAGGCATCAGCTGGAGCACAGCTGAGAGCTGAGACAGTCCCTCTCATGGTCCCCTCTAACTTCCCCTCTAATTGGCCTTCCTGATTTTAAAGGTACGATTTCCTGGGTGGTTAGAGGAAGATGAGATTTTTATCAAGGGATGTGCCCAGGCGTCATTGTTGCCAGTGAATCCACCTGGGTGTCTTTGCTGCAAATGTGCCTGTTTGTCATTTCACGCCTTGCTTGGAGCACTGACTTTACTGCCAGGAATGATCAAATCTCTTCTTGCCAAGCCACCACCGGAACAGATAACTGGGAAGATGACCCCAGTGACAGCCCATTACCATATAAATTGAAAAACGATTTAGCAGTTCAGGGACAAGAGCTCCATGTGGGTGCAAAGTCTTCTCAGACTTGGTTATGGAGTGGGATGGGAGCCTTGGCTGGTGGCGGGTGATGCCAGCTGCTTTGTTCCTGAAACAAATGTGTCCACGTGCAGTTGTGTCTAACACGGCACTAGCTGGACCCGTTTGTGGGCTAGCCTAATAGTCTCTGGGCTGGTGGGTCCAGGTTCCTTGTTCTTAATTGCTTTTTCTTGCTTTTCATATGGAAACAGAGTAAGGAGCAGTTTACTAGCCAGTTCACTTCGACCAATTTCCATTCCTTCACAAACTTGCAATAATTTGCAGTATTTCTGGAACAAAAGCAGCAGACGGCTCCTCTGGAGTTAATACTGGTGAGTCACACGTTCAAGATAGGGTGGTTATCAGTTATGTAGGGTGAGAAGTAAGCCTTAGGTGCTGCACAGTGCTGGCTGTGCATAGCTGTTCCTTTTGTGTGTGTGTGTGTGTGGGGGGGGGGCATCCCTGAATGCCTGTCTCTTGGCAGTGATCTGTTTCCCATCACCAAGATACCAGGGACCTGGGCTTGGCTGAAGTAGACCTGGTTCCAGTCCCAGCTCTGCCATTTTCTAGCTTCTCCACCTTGGACAAGTCACAGGAGGACATAGTCATAGAGCTGGAACAACTCATCTATGGCCTGGCCCTCAGCTGTGCCTCAGCTCTGCTTGCTCAGCTTCTCTCTGCTTGGATGTTTCCAAGACCGGAGTACTCACTACCTCTTGAGAGGCACCTACTTCAATAGCCAAAAAGTCTGAATATCAAGCATAAAATGGAGTTCATTCATTCCTTTACTCATTGGATGCTGGCCGTATTTTAACCACATCTCCAGGTTCTCCGACCTATGGGAACATAAATGGTCACTCCTTGTCTGTTGCAGGAAGGCAGTCCCTTGTGGAGTCCTCCTAGGATTGTGACATGTCCACAGATTAGACCTGGTCAGTGTGGCTATCAGGGTCATCCAAGCTGGAGCTTTGTCCTTGTGCATTGGAGCAGGTGCAGCAGGACCTCTCCCTTCCCCCTTCTGAAATGCCTTGAAGTGCAGGGTTGTGTGTAGGAAATGGGAAGAGTAATCCTCTTGCCATCTCTGTGCTGCACTTGGTTGTTTGGGTCTCAAAGGTGCACTGCCGAGATTATCCCAAGAGATTGGAGAGATTGGCTTCACGGAAGACACGCACTGGACACGCTATGGGCATGGGCGGACCATTTGGGTGATTACTGCCTCCAGGTAAGGACTCAGACTCTGATGGCCTCACACCCACTGCACACCATCTTAATCCAGTCCTGTTTATGTCCCTATGGAAACACCAGGTCAGGACTCCCAGAGGGACTGATCTTAGGGTGTTGGCGCTGGGCGGGAAGGCTATGGGGCTTTTTCAGGGGGATTCTGAGGTGGGGAGATCAGAGAGAGAATCTGAAGGTTAGAAAGAGAAGAAGCAAATCCTGAGGCTGGGAAATGGGGTACAGATCAAGTTGGCATAATTTGGCAAGATTGAAAACTGGTTCACTGTGGCATGCAGAGCGGGTCAGGGCAAGCTGTCCAGGACTAAAGCAGTGAAGGGGACAAGGTTGTGTTGGAGGCTTCCTTTCAGGCTCTGTGGGCATGAGTCTGGGTCACCCTGAATGGTTATCAGAGCCATGTAAGTGTGGGCACTTTCATTTTATTCCCTGCCAATCTGTTGGGTTTGATTCTATATGTTTCCAAAGATCTGCTGGACATCCCTATAGGCACATCCCACAGCCACCTCAGTCTTACATCCCAATAGAATCCATATTCCCATCCTCACATTTCCTTTCCTGGGAATGGCACTACCATTCACCTTATCCCCTGAGGCAGGAACCTTTCCCTTCTTTGCCATTTGGGATCTCTTGCTAAGTCTGTTTTCCCCCTAAATATCTTTTGAAAACCATCTCCCTCCCTCTCTGTTCTGTGTTTGCTAGTTCTAGTGTTTGTACCCTGGGGCACGAGATCCTTCTGATTCTGCTTTGTCTCTTGCAAATCTACCTTTCATGTTGTCACCTTTCTACAGCCAGACCTTAAGCATGTCACTTCCTCACCTAGAATGAATCCTTGCTGCCTTCAAGGTAATGTCCAGACCTTGCGTGACTCAAGCTGCTCCTCAAGTTGCTGAAGTGTCTGGCTCTCTCTCTCTCCACTTTCCCACAAGCACTCTTCCTCCAGAGCACCACTAAAGTTTATTGAGTACTTACCGTGTGTTGGGTCCCGTGCTTGGAGCTTTTCATAGGTGATCTCGCTGATTCCAAGAACCACTTGATCTATAGGTCTGCCTGTGCTTTGACCACCACCTGGAACCACTTCCCTCCACCCCAGCTACGAGTTCCCCCAACAATCCATGTCTTTTGGAAAGCAATGCATTTACACAGACTTTGTATTGGACTTGCCTGGGTTTGAATCCTGACTTTTCCACTTAGAAGCTGGGTTGCCTTGTGCATATTAGTTAACGTTCCGTTGCCTCAGTTTCCTCATCTATATAATGGAAGTGGTGATAGTCCCTACCTTGTAATAGAACCCACTACATAGTGCCACTGTGAGGATGGAATGAGTAAATACCTATAAGGTGCTTAGCATGAAGACTGGAATGCCAGAACTACCTCCAAAATGCCGGGTGTAACTCCACATGTTCTTTTTTAAAATTGAAGTACCGTTGATTTACCATATCATGTTAGTTTCAGGTATACGGCACAGTGATTCAGTGATACATATATCTTTATCTATCTATTAATATCTATCTAACTATTAGTATCTATGTATCTATCCTTCTATCCTTCTTCAGATTCTGTTCCCTTTTAGGTTATTACAAAATACTGAGTATAGTTCCCGGTGCTATATGCAGGGCCTTATTGGTTTTCTATTATATACATGGTAGTCCACATGCTCTTTGTACGCCTTCTTCCTTCTGGAAGTGTCCTATGCCAGCTGGACAGTCTGGCTCACTTGTCATTCAGGATCATTACTTCAGGATCATTATTCCCTTCCCCCAGAGGCCTTGGGCGACCCTCTCAAGCTGGGAGAGATACCCTCCTCGGTGGTCTCAGACTGTCCCGTGCTTACCGTCAACACAACACTCCCTGGAGCAGTTGTGGTTTTCTTGTTTCTCTGATGTTTGAGCCCCTCAAGGCACAGCCTGTCCTTGGTCATCTGTATGCCGAGGGACTGAGCACAGCTTCTGATACAGAGCAAGCCCTCGGTGGTGGGTGTCAACCGATGGACAAAATGAACAAGCAAGCGCTCGCAAGATCCTCGGTGGAAGAGGGATGCCTTCCACTTTGGCTGTTTCATTGAGCGCCCTGTCCTACAACCTGATGTGTGACGGAACTTAGGACGCCTGTCGCACCTCTGGCCTCCTGATAAATTTAATGTAGGTATGGGGCTGTCTTTATCCTGGACCCCGCCCTACAGCCCCCAGCTGTAGAGTCACATTTGCATTCTACAGCCATGATCAAGTTAAAAGAATAGTGGAGATGAAAGGAGCCAAAAGCCAGGTCTCTTGGGCAGTTTCCCTGGTAATGCAGGAACAGAATTATCCAAGGAGTGATTGACAAATTAGAAGCACTTTGCACCTAATTTTAATACATTTGGCTCCTTGAAAGGAGGAATATGTTAAAATTATTCACCTTGCAGAAACTTCTGTCTTTCAAATCAAAATCAATCTTCACGTGGGGTACTAAATCTTCAGGAAACAAATTGCTTTCTCTGGCACATTGCACTCTTTAAATGGCTTTATTTGGAGGGCCAGCTGAGCAAGTTAATTTCAGCGGCACAGCTGGTTGGCAATAGTGGAGTGGGCGCTCTCCAACTCGCCTGTCGTTGGAGAGAGCCTGGTCTGGCGTTCATTAACCACCCTTGGATTAAAGAAACAATGAGAGTGCACTGGACCATGGGGTGGAAATTAACACAGAGTTTCAAGACTCAAGTCAGTATGTTGGTACACAAGATTGTGAACGTGGTCCTCGGAGCATCCTTTTTCTCTCCCTCTCAGTGGTTCCCAAAAATATGGATGCTTTCATAGCTCAGGACCATATTATCCTTCTTGTCAACCTCCAGGGAAACCTATTCTTGGGAAAGGACCATATAGACTCATTCACGTGGAGGTGATCAGAACCGATAACAGTTTATAGTATTTAATCTCAAATGGTATTTTAGTATCAAAAGAAGCCAAAGGAATGCTTCTCTAATTAGGGAATTGGGGGCATGAATTGGTGAGGAGGGACTTGCTGCTATCCCTCATGGGGCTGCCTACTTTAGAATCTTAACATTTTTGAGCTGGGAGGAAACACAGAGGTTTTTCTAGTCCAGTCTGCATTTTCATAGAGTGCAGAAATTCCATTACAAAATACTTTAATAGTTAACCATTCTTGGCTTGAATGTTGTCAGTGACGGACAGCTCACTGCATTATAAGGCAGCCCATCCCATTGTTGGGTAGTTTTTTTTTTAAAGATTTTTTTGGATGTGGACCATTTTTAAAGTCTTTATTGAATTTGTTACAATATTGCTTCTGTCTTATGTTTTTTGGCCACGAGGCATGTGGGATCTTAGCTCCATGACCAGGGATCGAACCCTCACCCCCTGCATTGGAAGAAGGCAAAGTCTTAACCACTGGACCGCCAGGGAAGTCCCTTGGGTAGTTTTAATTTTAAAAAGTACCATCTTAGTTTCCACTAAAATAGGTCTTCCAGAAACTTCCATCCGTGAGATGTAGCTCTGTATTCTAGATCAAGTGTCTTCTGAATGACAGTCCTTCAGATGTTTGAGGGTCACTCCCAAGTCCTCTACTTCATCTCATTTGTCACCTGCTTTCTGGGTTAAACACCCCCTATTCCTTCTGCTGTCTCTCAATACATGTCTTCCAGCTGCCTATGGGTCCTGGCCCTTTTACTTAGGACATATTCCAGTTTGTTCATGTCCTTCTTAAAATGCAGTTAATGTAATTTTTCTAATGTAATTTTTCTAAGTGTAGCCTGGCTTTGGAGGGAGATTATCACTCATTCACGAAGCTTTGAAGCTGACCCTGCCCATCCTGGAGCTGTGCAGACAGACTTTCATGGTCTCCCAGGCAGTAATGTGTCCTTCGACCTGTTACATTTGATTTGGTCTATTCTGGTCATCATTCTCTGCCATCCCATGTGTCTGCTATTTCTCTCAGTAACTTGCCACCCTCACATTTGATGAGGTCTCTTCCTGCCAGTTTCTCTGATAAGATATGAAAGTCCATTAAGATAATTTACTTGGTAACAAGAGGTGGTGGCAACAGCAGCAGTTAAAAAAATAAGAAAACCTACTTCTTCTGAAACTCATATATATATATATATATATATATATATATGTTTTTTGGCTGCTTAATATGTTTTTACTTTAACATCTTTATTGGAGTATAATTGCTTTACAATGGTGTGTTAGTTTCTGCTGTATAACAAAGTGAATCAGCTATATGTATACATACATCCCCATATCTCCTCCCTGTTGCGTTTCCCTCCCACCCTCCCTATCCCACTCCTCTAAGTGGACACAAGCACTGAGCTGATCTCCCTGGGCTATGTGGCTGCTTCCCACTAGCTATCTATTTTACATTTGGTAGTGTATATATGTCCATGCCACTCTCTCACTTCGTCACAGTTTACCATTCCCCTTCCCCATGTCCTCAAGCCCATTCTTTATGTCTGCATCTTTATTCCTGTCCTGACCCTAGGTTCTTCAGAGCCATGGGTTTTTTTTGTTTTTGTTTTTTTAGATTCCATATATATATGTTAGCATACGGTATTTGTTTTTCTCTTTCTGACTTCACTCTGTATAACAGTCTCTAGGTCCATCCACCTTACTACAAATAACTCAATTTCGTTTCTTTTTATGGCTGAGTAATATTGTATATATGTGCCACATCTTCTTTATCCATTCATCTGTCGATGGACACTTAGGTTGCGTCCATGTCCTGGCTATTGTAAATAGAGCTGCAATGAACATTTTGCTACATGACTCTTTTTGAATTATGATTTTCTCAAGGTATACGCCCAGTAGTGGGATTGCAGGCTCCTATGGTAGTTCTACTTTTAGTTTTCAAGGATGCCCCATACTGTTCTCCATAGTGGCTGTATCAGTTTACATTCTGACCAAAAGTGCAAGAGGGTTCCCTTTTCTCCACACCCTCTCCAGCATTTATTGTTTGTAGATTTTTTGATGATGGCCATTCTGACTGGTGTGAGATGATATCTCATTGTAGTTTTGATTTGCATTTCTCTAATTAGTGATGTTGAGCATCCTTTAATGTGTTTGTTGGCATTCTGTATATCTTCTTTGGAGAAATGTCTATTTAGGTCTTCTGCCCATTTTTGGGTTGGGTTGTTTGTTTTTTTGATATTGAGCTGCATGGGCTGCTTGTATATTTTGGAGATTAATCCTTTGCCTTTTGCTTCATTTGCAAATATTTTCTCCCACTCGAGGGTTGACTTTTCATCTTGTTTATGGTTTCCTTTGCTGTGCAAAAGCTTCGAAGTTTCATTAGGTCCCATTTGTTTATGTTTGTGTTTATTTATTTCAGAGTTTTCATCATTAGTGTCTAGGAATGCCAGAGATTTCTGTGCCTTAATTTTGTATCCTGGTACTTTACCAAATTCATTGAATAGCTCTAGTAGTTTTATGGTAGCATCTTTAGGATTCTCTATGTATATTATCATGTCGTCTGCAAACAGTGACAGTTTTACTTCTTCTTTTCTGATTTAGATTCCTTATTTCTTTTTCTTCTCTGATTGATGTGTCAAAAACTTCCAAAACTACGTTGAATAATAGTGGTGAGAGTGGACAACATTGTCTTGTTCCTGATGTGGAAATGGTTTCAGTTTTTCACCATTGAGAACAATGTTGGCTGTGGGTTTGTCATATATGGCCTTTATTATGTTGAGGTAGGTTCCCTCTAT
>NW_020173068.1:12532953-12539105 GCF_003031525.2 Neophocaena asiaeorientalis asiaeorientalis
CATCTAGAGTACTTTTAATTTCATTTATTGTGTTGTTCATCATTGCTTGTTTCATCTTTATTTCTTCTAGGTCCTTGTTAACTGTTTCTTGCATTTTGTCCATTCTATTTCCAAGATTTCGGATCATCCTTACTATCATTATTCTGAATTCTTTTTCAGGTAGACTGCCTATTTCCTCTTCATTTGTTAGGTCTGGTGCATTTTTATCTTGCTCCTTTACCTGCTGTGTGTTTTTCTGTCTTCTCATTTTGCTTATCTTACTGTGTTTGGGGTCTCCTTTTTGCAGGCTGCAGGTTCGTAGTTCGCATTGTTTTTGGTGTCTGTCCCCAGTGGCTAAGGTTGGTTCAGTGGGTTGTGTAGGCTTCCTGTTGGAGGGGACTAGTGCCTGTGTTGTGGTGGATGAGGCTGGATCTTGTCTTTCTAGTGGGCAGGTTCACGTCTGGTGATGTGTTTTGGGGTGTCTGTGGCCTTATTATGATGTTAGGCAGCTTCTCTGCTAATGGGTGGGGTCGTGTTCCTGTTTTGCTAGTTGTTTGGCATATGTTGTCCAGCACTGTAGCTTGCTGGTCGTTGAGTGAAGCTGGGTGCTGGTGTTAAGATGGAGGTCTCTGGGAGATGCTCGCCGTTTGATATTATGTGTAGCTGGGAGGCCTCTTGTTGACCAGTGTCCTGAAGTTAGCTCTCCTACCTCAGAGGCAGAGCCCTGACTCCTGGCTGGAGCACCAAGAGCCTTTCATCCACATGGCTCAGAATAAAAGGGAGAAAAAGTAGAGAGAATTAGTAGAAGTATGAAGAATGAAAAAAAGGAGGGAAGGAAGGAAGAGGCAAAGAAGGAAAGAAGGCAAGAAGGAAAGAAGGCAAGAAGGAAAGAAAGGAGGGAGGGAGGAACGAAGGAAGGAGGGAAGGAAGGAAAAAAGACAGAAAGAAAGAAGATACATTAAAATAATTTAAAGTATAATAAAGTTATTGAATTAAAAAATAATTATTTAGGAAAAAAAAGGGACAGATAGAACCTTAGGACAAATGTTGGAAGCAAAGCTATACAGACAAAATCATACAGAGAAGCATACATATACACCCTCACAAAAAGAGGTAAAGGGGAAAAAATCATAAATCTTGCTCTCAGAGACAACCTCCTCAATTTGGGATGATTCGTTGTCTAAAGGAGGGAAGGAAGGAAGGAAGGAAAGAAAGAAAGAAGGAAGGAAAGAAAGAAAGAAAGAAGGTAAAGTATGGAAGAGTTATTATAATTAATTATTAAGAAAAAAATTAAAGAAAAAAAAAAACATGGACGGATAGAACCCTAGGACAAATGGTGGAAGCAAAACTATGCAGACAAAATCTCACACAGAAGCATACACATACACACTCACAAAAAGAGGAAGAGGGGAGAAAATCATAGATCTTGTCCTCGAAGCCCACCTCCTCAATTTGGGATGACTCGTCTATTCATATATTCCACAGATGCAGGGTACATCAAGTTGATTGTGGAGCTTTAATCCGCTGTTTCTGAGGCTGCTGGGAGAGATTTCCCTTTCTCTTCTTTGTTCTCACAGCTCAACCAGGAAAGAAAGAGGGAAGAAAAAGTCTCTGGCCTCTTCGGCAGGTGCAGACTTTTCCCAGGACTCCCTCCTGGCTAGCCGTAGTGCACTAACCCCTTCAGGCTATGTGCAAGCTGCCAACCCCAGTCCTATCCCTGTGCTCCGTCCAAAACCAAAACCCGAGCCTCAGCTCGCAGCCCCGCCCGCCCCGGCGGGTGAGCAGACAAGCCTCTCGGGCTGGTGAGTGCCGGTTGGCACCGATCCTCTGTGCGGGAATCTCCCCGCTTTGCCCTCCACACCCCTGTTGCCGTGCACTCCTCCGCGACTCCAAAGCTACCCCCTTTGCCTCCCGCAGTCTCCGCCCGCGAAGGGGCTTCCTAGTGTGTGGAAACTTTTCCTCCTTCACAGCTCCCTCCCACCGGAGCAGGTGCCATCCCTATTCTTTTGTCTCTGTTTTTTCTTTTGCCCTACCCAGGTACGTGGGGAGTTTCTTGCCTTTTGGGAGGTCTGAGGTCTTCTGCCAGCCGTCAGTAGGTGTTCTGTACGAGTTGTTCCACGTGTAGATGTATTTCTGGTGTATCTGTGGGGAGAAAGGTGATCTCCGCGTCTTATTCTTCCGCCATCTTCAAGGTTCCCCTTTGTATTTCTGAAGTGTCAGTTGTTACTTCTCTTTCATATCTAATTCTATTGATTTGACTTTTCTCCCTTTTTTTCTTGATGAGTCTGGCTAATGGTTTAAGTGTATTATTTAGCCTCCATGTGTTTGTATTTTTTACAGATTTTTTTTCCTGTAATTGATATCTAGTCTCATAGATATCAATCTCATATCAGAAAAGATACTTGATACGATTTAAATTTTGTTAAATTTACCAAGGCTTGATTTGTGACCCTAGATATGATCTATCCTGGAGAATGTTGCATGAGCACTTGAGAAGAAAGTGTATCCTGTTGTTTTTGGATGGAGTGTCCTATCAATATCAATTGAGTCCATCTTGTTTAATGTATCATTTAAAGCTTGTTTTTCCTTATTTATTTTCATTTTGGATGATCTGTCCATTGGTGAAAGTGGGGTGTTAAAGTCCCCTACTATGATTGTGTTACTGTAGATTTCCCCTTTTATGGCTGTTAGCATTTGCCTTATGTATCGAGGTGCTCCTATGTTGGTTGAATAAATATTTACAATTGTTATATCTTCTTGGACTGATCCCTTGATCATATGTACTGTCCTTCTTTGTCTCTTGTAATAGTCTTTATTTTAAAGTCTATTTTGTCTGATATGGGAATTGCTACTCTAGCTTTCTTTTGATTTCCATTTGCATGGAATGTCTTTTTCCATTCCCTCACTTTCAGTCTGTATGTGTCCCTAGGTGTGAAGTAGGTCTCTTGTAGACAGCATACGTATGGCTCTGGTTTTTGTATCCATTCAGCCAGTCTATGTCTTTTGGCTGGAGCATTTGATCCATTTACATTTAAGGTAGTTATCGAAATGTATGTTCCTGTTACCATTTTCTTAATTGTTTTGGGTTTGTTATTGTAAGTCTTTTCCTTCTCTTGTGTTTCTTGCCTGGAGAAGTTCGTTTAGCAGTTGTTGTAGAGCTGGTTTGGTGGTGCTGGATTCTCTTAGCTTTTGCTTATCTGTAACGGTTTTAATTTCTCCATCAAATCTGAATGAGATCTTGCTGGGTAGAGTGATCTTGGTTGTAGGTGTTTTCCTTTCATCACTTTAAATATGTCTTGCCTCTCCCTTCTGGCTTGCAGAGTTTCTGCTGAAAGATCAGCTGTTAACCTTATGGGGATTCCCTTGTACTTTAATTGTTCATTTTCCCTTTCTGCCTTTAATATTTTTTCTTTGTAATTAATTTTTGATAGTTTGATTAATATGTGTCTTGGCATGTTTCCCCTTGGATTTATCCTGTATGGGACTCTCTCTGCTTCCTGGACTTGATTCTTTCCTTCCCCATATTAGGGAAGTTTTCAACTGTAATCTCTTCAAATATTTTCTCAGACCCTTTTTTTTTCTCTTCTTCTTCTGGGACCCCTATAATTCAAATGGTGGTGCGTTTAATGGTGTTCCAGAAGTCTCTGAGACTGTCTTCAATTCTTTTCATTCTTTTTTCTTTATTCTGCTCTGCAGTAGTTATTTCCCCTATTTTATCTTCCAGGTCACTTATCCATTCTTTTGCCTCAGTTTTTCTGCTATTGATTCCTTCTAGAGGATTTTAAATTTCATTTAACGTGTTTTTCAGCATTGTTTGTTTGCTGTTTAGTTCTTCTAGGTCCTTGTTAAGCGTTTCTTGTATTTTCTCCATTCTCTTTCCAAAATTTTGGATCAGCTTTACTATCATTACTCTGAATTCTTTTTCAGGTAGATTGCCTATTTCCTCATCGTTTGTTTGGTCTGGTGGGTTCTTACCTTGCTCCTTCATCTGCTGTGTATTTCTCTGTCTTCTCATTTTGCTTAAGTTACTGTGTTTGGGGTCTTTGTTTCACAGGCTGCAGGTTCGGAATTCCCATTGTTCTTGGTGTCTGCTGCCAGTGGGTAAGTTGGTTCAGTGGGTTGTGTAGGCTTCCTGGTGGAGGGGACTAGTGCCTGTGTTCTGGCAGATGAGGCTGGATCTTGTCTTTCTGGTGGGGAGGACCATGTCCGGTGGTGTTTTTTGGGTGTCTGTGAACTTATTATGATTTTTGGCAGACTCTCTGCTAATGGATAGGGCTGTGTTCCTGTCTTGCTAGTTGTTTGGCATAGGGTGTCCAGCACTGTAGCTTCCTGGTCGTTGAGTGGAGCTGGGTCTTAGCTTTGAGATGGACATCTCTGGGAGAGCTTTTGCCAGTTGATATTATGTGGGGCTGGGAGGTCTCTGTTGGACAAGTGTCCTGAACTCAGGTCTCCCACCTCAGAGGCTCAGGCCTGACACCTGGCCAGAGCACAAAGACCATGTCATCCACGTGGCTCAGAAGAAAAGGGAGAAAAAAGAAGAAAGAAAGAAAGAAAAATAAAATAAAATAAAGTTATTAAAATAGAAAAAATTATTAAAACTAAAATAAATAAAAAAGTAATAAAAGAAAAAAGAAAGAAAGAAAGAAAAATAAAATAAAATAAAGTTATTAAAATAGAAAAAATTAT
This sequence comes from Neophocaena asiaeorientalis asiaeorientalis, assembly GCF_003031525.2. Taxonomy (NCBI): domain Eukaryota; kingdom Metazoa; phylum Chordata; class Mammalia; order Artiodactyla; family Phocoenidae; genus Neophocaena; species Neophocaena asiaeorientalis. The sequence goes on from NW_020173068.1 coordinate 12,537,619, forward strand.
TAAAACTAAAATAAATAAAAAAGTAATAAAAGAAAAAAGAAAGAAAGAAAGAAGAGAGCAACCAAACCAAAAAAATTATCCACCCATGATAAGAAGCACTAAAACCTATACTAAAATAAAAAAACAGAAAAAAGAAAAACAAAAAATGGCCAGTCAGAACCCTAGGACAAATGGTGAAAGCAAAGCTATACAGACAAAATCACACAAAGAAGTATACACATACACACTCACAAAAAGAGAAAAAGGGAAAAAAAATATATAAAACAAAAAAGGGAAGAGAACAACCAAATCAATAAACAAATCTACCAATTTTAATAAGCTCTAAATACTAAACTAAGATAAACATGAAACCAGAAACAAATTAGATGCAGAAAGCAAACCCCAAGTCTACAGTTGCTCCCGAAGTCCACTGCCTCAATTTTGGGATGTTGTTGTCTATTCCGGTATTCCATAGATGCAGGGTACGTCCGTTTGATTGTGGGGATATAATCCAGTGCTCCTGAGGCTGCTGGGAGAGATTTCCCTTTCTCTTCTTTGTTTGCACAGCTCCTGGGGTTCAGCTTTGGATTTGGCCACACCTCGGCGTGTAGGTCGCCTGAGGGTGTCTGTTCCCCACCCAGACAGGAGGGGTTAAAGTAGCAGCTGATTAGGGGGCTCTGGCTCACTCAGGCCTGGGGGAGGGAGGGGTATGAAATGCGGGACGAGCCTGCGGTGGCAGAGGCTGGCGTGATGTTGCACCAGCCTGAGGCGCACCGTGCATTCTCCCGGGGAAGTTGTCCATGGATCCCAGGACACTGGCAGTGGTGGGCTGCACAGGCTTCCAGGAGGGGAGGTGTGGCTAGTGCCCTGTGCTTGCACACAGGCTTCTCGGTGGCTGTAGCAGCAGCCTTAGCATTTCATGCCCGTCTCTGGTGTCCACGCTGATAGCCACGGCTCGCGCCTGTCTCTGGAGCTTGTTCAGGCGGTGCTCTGAACCCCGTCTCCTCCTGCACCCCAAAACAATGGTCTCTTGCCTCTTAGGCAGGTCCACACTTTTTCCCGGACTCCCTCCCGGCTAGCTGTGGCGCACTAGCCCCCTTTAGGACGTGTTCACACAGCCAACACCAGTCCTCTCCCTGGGATCTGACCTCTGAAGCCTGAGACTCAGCTCCCAGCCCCCGCCCGACCCGGCAGGTGAGCAGACAAGCCTCTCGGGCTGGTGAGTGCTGGTCGGCACCGATCCTCTGTGCAGGAATCTCTCTACTTTTCCCTCTGCACTCCTGTTGCTGCGCTCTCCTCTGTGGCTCTGAAGCTTCCCTCCCACCACCCCCCAGACTCCGCCCGCGAAGGGCCTTCCTAGTGTGTGGAAAGTTTTCCGTCTTCACAGCTACCTCCCACTGGTGTAGGTCCCATCCCTATTCTTTTGTCTCTGTTTATTCTTTTTTCTTTTTCCCTACCCAGGTATATGTGGGGTTTCTTGCCTTTTGGGAAGTCTGAGGTCTTCTGCC
>NW_020173069.1:0-515 GCF_003031525.2 Neophocaena asiaeorientalis asiaeorientalis
TGAGTTAGAAGTAGTATCAGGGCCTTTTTAGGGAGAAAGTCTGTTCCTGAGTTAGGAGTAGTGTTATGGCCTGAGTTACGAGTAGTGTGAAGGCCTTACTTAGGGGCAGTGTCACTGCCTCAGTTAAAAGAATTGTCAAGGCCTTAGGGAGGTTGAATGTGAATGCCTGAGTTAGGATTAGTGGCACGGCTATAGTTAGGCACAATCTTATTTCCCGAGGTGTGAGTAGCGTCCTGGTCTTAGCTAGGGACAGTGCCTGTGCCTCAGTTAGTAGTAGTGTTAGGGCCTTAAGTAGGGACAGTGTTAGTGCTTGTGATAGGTGTAGTGTTATGACCTGACTTAAGAGTAATGTGAATGCCTTAGGGACATTGCCAGTGCCTCACTTAAGAGTATGTCAAGGCCTTAGTTAGGCAGAGTGTCACTGCCTGATTAAGGAGTAGTATCAGGACCTTTTTTAGAGAGAAAGTCAGTTCGTGAGGTAGCAGTAGTCTTATGGCATGAGTTTGGAGTAGTGT
>NW_020173070.1:0-241 GCF_003031525.2 Neophocaena asiaeorientalis asiaeorientalis
CCTCTGAGAGAAGCACCCCAGCTTGGACAGGAAGGTTAGAGATGGGGAGAGCAACCTAGGGCGCCCCCTCGGAGCAGTGAGAGTGGGAAGAGGGGCGGGGGCGGAGGGAACCCGCGATGGGAGGCGAGTGGGCTCTCAGCAGAGGCCAGCTTAGCCCGCGGGAGCTGCCTCTGAGCAGGGGGCAGGAGGGCAGTGCCGCCCTGTGGCTGCCGGGCTTCGCGGATCGCGGCTCTCCGCACAC
>NW_020173070.1:329-1887 GCF_003031525.2 Neophocaena asiaeorientalis asiaeorientalis
CCCACCCCCGCCTCTGCCCGCCTGCCTGGCCCTGCGCGGCTTGCGGCCCGGGGACCTCGAAGGTCCCCGCGCACTCAGCCAGCGGCCTCTGCTGTGTCTGCTGCTATGGCTGGTAACCCGTGCAGACCACACCGGGCACCTCCAGCACCCCAAGTCCGCGGGAGCGCACGAGGGACCTGATGTGGGACTTCCCGCTTGTGGAGGGGTGGCTGCAGTGTGTGCGGGCTGCTGGGGGCCGGTGGGGGCCTAGCCTGGCCCTGGGCAGAGGAGGAGGTCCGGAGCATGCAGAGCTAGTGGGGAGGCTCCCTCACACTACCCCTGGATGTCCTGTCCATCATCTACAGATGCCCTTCCCCTTCTCTGTCATACCCTCCCTGGTGGGAACCCCTCAGCCCAGGCCGCAGCTGCTCCTACTATAGTCTGTGTGACAGTGTGAGGTGGGGAACCCCCAGGCTGGCCCAGGCCTGGCAATGTGTCCTGCCTGATCCCAAGACCTAAGGAGCCCACCCATTTGCCTTGACCTCCCTCCAGCCACAACGAGATGCCCCTGGTCCTGAGGCAGTTTTACCACAACGGGCTACAGGATGTTAATCTGCACAATTTCAGCCATGGCCAGACCAGCTTGGACAGGCTGAACGATGGCCTCGGAGGTGCCCAGGTACCAAAGGGACACACAAGGTGCCACCGTGGCTGCTGGGGAATGTGGGGCCCTTTGGGGGCCTCAGAGACCACAGGTTAGTCACATTGGAACTAAGTTACCATAGTGACCTAGGAAGTGCCATGCCATGGATGCTGGGGGCTACAGGGGTCACAGTGAGCCAACCTGACGGGCATCCAAGTACCACAGAAAAAGCAATGCCTTACATGTGACTTCTGGGCACATTGAGTGCTGTGCCGGCTGAGGAGGCTATGAGAAGCCCAAGGAGTTCCAAAGCCCAAACTAAGCCTTGGCCTTCCGTCAGTTCTGGTCAGCCTACGTCCCATGCCAGACCCACGAACGGGATGCTGTGTGCCTCACCCTGGAGCAAATTCACCTCATCCGCCTTATGTGTGCCTCCTATTCAGGGCTGGAGCTTGTGACCTCAGTTAAAGATAGAAGGGGGACTTCCCTGGTAATCCAGAGGTTAAGACTCCACGCTTCCACTGCAGGGGGCTCGGGTTTGATCCCCTGTGGGGGAACTTACAGCCCTCATGCTGCGCGGCACGGCCAAAAAAACAAACAAAAAAAGGTAAACAGACTGGTGGTGGTAGGTGTGAGGGACTTCAGTAAGCTACCCCTGCCTCTGAAAATGATCATCTGACCTACCTGCCCCCAGCTCTCAACAATAGCCGGAAGTGGGCTTGCTCACTGGTGTGGAGGACGGCCACTCACTGGACAGTAGCCTCTCCATCTTGCACACCTTCTATGCGCTGGGTGTGCACTACGTGACACTCACCCAAACCTGCAACACGCCCTGGTGAGCACAGTGCAGATGGTGAGGGCCCAGTGAGGCAGGGATCTGCCCAAGATCACGCTGGGGCCCAAAGCAAGTTTACCCCTGGGATCCGGCCCTGAACC
>NW_020173070.1:30427-30504 GCF_003031525.2 Neophocaena asiaeorientalis asiaeorientalis
AGAAACTATCTCTTCCCCCACACCAGTCCCCATGGCCCAGTACCGGGAAACCGGGAGCCCAGAGCACTTGTGGCCAC
>NW_020173071.1:0-3441 GCF_003031525.2 Neophocaena asiaeorientalis asiaeorientalis
GTAGGTCCTGTGCCTTTCCATCCTAATTGTAATTTTTATTTTTATTTACTTATTTTTAAAATATGTATTGGTTGTACTGGGTCTGAGTTGCGGCAGCTGTGCTCCGTAGTTGCGGCACGCAGGCTCCTTAGTTGTGGCATGCGAACTCAATCGCTTAGTTGCGGCACGTATGTGGGATTTAGTTCCCTGACCAGGGATTGAACCCGGGCCCCTTGCATTGAGAGTGCGGAGCCTGAACCACTGCGCCACCTGGGAAGTGTTCCCCATCCTAATTTTAGAATAAGCTTGTTTATGTTTCCCCCCAGAATTGCTGGGATTTTGATGGGAATTGTGTTAAAACCACAGGTCAACTTGAGAAGAACTGACGTCTTGCGTATATTGAATCTTCTTCTCCATGAGCATTGTATGTAGCATTGTATGTCTGTATGTATGTATTGAGGTCTTCTTTGATTTTTTAAATCATCATTTTCTTATTTTCAGGATATAGATCCTATACATCTTTTAAAAGTAAGTTTGTGCTTGGTACTTCCCTGGAGGCGCGGTGGTTAAGAAACCACCTGGCAATGGAGGGGATGTGGGTTTGATCCCTGGTTTTGGAAGATCCCACATGCCGTGGAGCAACGAAGCCCGTGTGCCTCAACTACTTAGCCCGTGCACCTAGGGCCCGTGCTCTGCAACAAGAGAAGCCACAGCAATGAGAAGCCCGTGCACCGCAACGAAGAGTAGCGTCCACGTGACGCAAGTAGAGAAAGCCCGTGCGTAGCAGTGAAGACCCAACGCAACGAAAAATAACTAAATAAGGAGTAAAATAATATAAAGTAAAATAAAAATTAAATCAGTTTTTGCTGAAGTATTCTATTTTTTTGGAGATGTAAATGGTATTATGTTTTTAATTTGGGTCACACGTGGTCATTGTTAGTACAGTTGACCCTTGATCAGCATAGCTTTGAACTGTGTGGGTCCACTTACATGTGGATTTTTTTCAGTAAATACCATAGTACTATAGAGTCCGAGGTTGGTGGAATCCACAGATGGGTAACTGCAGATACGAGTACCATTTATAAAGTTACATGTGGATTTTGACTGCGTGGAGCGTCGGTGCCCCTAAAGCTCACATTGTTCAAGGGTCAGCTGTATATAGAGTTAAGGTTAAGTTTAGAATGTTGATCTTGTATTCTGCAACCGGGATGAACTCACTTATTACTTTTAAGAGTCTTTTTTGAGCAATTCCTTGGGATTTTCTACATAGCCATCCTTCTTGCATTATGCCAGCTGCAAGTGGGGACCATTACATTTCTTCCTGCCCAATGTGTATGCTTCTTGTTCCTTTTTATTGCATTATTGCAGTGGCTAGACCCTGTAGTATTATGTTGAATAAGAGTGGTGAGCGTGGACATCCTTGCTTTGTTTCTGATGTTGGGAAGAAAGCATTCAGTCTTTCACCACTTAATATGATGTGAACTCTTGGTTTTGATGGATGATCATTATTAAGTTGGGGCGGTTTCCCTCTCTTCCTAACTTGCTGAGAGTGTTTTGCAAATGTTTTTTCTATGTCCATGATCACATGGTTTTTGTTCTTTAGCCTGCTGATATGATGGATTCTATTGATAGGTTTTCCATTGTTGGACGAGCCTTGCATACCTGGGTTAAATCCTACTTGGTCATGGTGTATAATCCTTTGAATATATAATTGATTTGGTTGGCAAATATTTGATTAAGAATTTATGTGTCCGAGTTCATGGAAGATATTGGTGTGTAGTTTTCTTTTTTGTGTGTTATCTCTGTGTGGTTTTGGTATCAGAGCATAGTAGCCTCATAAAATGAGTAAGGATTTCCTCCTCTTGTATTTTATGGAGGAGTAAATGATAAATTAGTGTTAATTCTTTAAATGTTTGGTAAAAATCTCCAGTGAAATCATGTGGGTTTGTAGATATCTTTTTGGGAGCTTTTTAATTGCATATTTAATATCTTTGATGGTTATCAGACTATTTAGATTATCTATGCCATCTTCATTGAGTTTTAGTATTTGTAATGTTGGAAGTATTTTCCATTTCTTCGAAGTTATCAAACTTATGAAGGCAAAGTGGGTTGTAGTATTCCCTATTATCCTTTTTTTCCTTTTTCTAAAATTAATTGATTAATTTATTTTTGGCTGCGTTCGGTCTTTGTTACTGGGTGCAGGCTTTCGCTAGTTGGGGCGAGCGGGGGTTACTCTCTGTTGCGGTGCGTGGGCTTCTCCTTGCGGTGGCTTTTCTTGTTGCAGAGAATGGGCTCTAGGTGCCCGGGCTTCAGTAGTTGTTGCCCGAGGGCTTAGTAGTTGTGTATTGCGGGCTCTAGAGTGCAGGGTCAGTACTTGTGGCGCACGGGCTTAGCTGCTTCTCGCTATGTGGCATCTTCCCAGTGCAGGGTTCATACCCGTGTCCCCTGCATTGGCAGGCGGATTCCTAATCAGTGCGCCACCAGAGAAGTCCCAAATCTGCTTCATTCTTGAAGGATTGTTTTGCCCGATATAGAATACATGTTTCAGCGACTTCTCTGGCGGTCCTGTGGTTAAGAGTCCGCGCTAACGCTGCAGGGAGTACGGGTCCGTTTCCTGCTCTGGGTACGAAGATCCTGCATGCCACGACGTGCGGCCAAAATAAATAAGGCAAAATAGAATTCATGGTTGAGAATTCTTATCTTTTAGTAGTTGAAAGTGTTTTATTTTTAGAAATGTTGTTAAAAGCTTCAAACTACCTAGCAAAGAGCCCTGAGACAACAAATTACCCACTTTTATTGGAAAACAACAGTAGCCAAGATATTTCCTCATTATGTGGCTGCATTCCTCCCAGTTTCGGTGAGTTTGAAATGATACTTTGACATATAGCATATTGAATCTAGAGTCATCAGTCTGTTTAGTGTAAGATAGTGGTATAGTGGTTTAGTGTAAGATAGCAGTTATAATATATAGTACAGAAGGATCCTGTGTTCTCTTTACCCACTTTTCCCCAATGGTATTTACAACTGTAAAATGGTATCAACTTGCAGAATGATAGAAAATTATCACAACCAAGATAGTGACATGATACCATCCACAGATATTTTTCAGCTGTCCCCAGTTTCACTTGCATTAATATGTGTGTGTATTGAGTGCTATACAGTTTTATCATATGTGCAGGTTCACGTACCTCCTACCACAGGCAAGCCCTGAAACAGTCCCATCAGCAGCACGATCTCTCATATTGCTCTTTTATAACCACACCCGTCCCCTTCCTATTGACATTTGCCCCCTACTCCTACCCTCTGCCCTATTGCATGATACCTATGAATCTCTTCTCCTGATCTATTATTCGTCCCTTCAGCGTTGTTATAGACATGGAATCAGGTGGTGTTTGAGACTGGTTTCTTCCCTCAGTGTAATTCCCTGGAGATTCATTCACACTGTTGTATCAGTGGTTCCTT
>NW_020173071.1:5514-5610 GCF_003031525.2 Neophocaena asiaeorientalis asiaeorientalis
GGAAGTCCCTGTGGATTTTGTTCTTTCTTCCTTCCTCATGCTCCAAGCTTCCTTCCTTCATTATATCCTTTTGGTCAGATGAGTTTCCTTTAGCCA
>NW_020173072.1:0-449 GCF_003031525.2 Neophocaena asiaeorientalis asiaeorientalis
AAAAAATTGCAGAGGGAAAAACACTCCCAAATTCATTCTACAGAGCCACCATCACCCTCATACCAAAACCAGAAAAATATATCACAAAAAAAGAAAATCACAGACCAACATCACTGATGAACACAGATGCAAAAATCCTGAACAAAGTACTAGCAAACAGAATCCAACAGCACATTAAAAGGATCATAGACCATGATCAAGTGGGATTTATCCCAGGGATGCAAGGATTCTTAATTCTTCAGCATACGCAAATCAATCAATGTGATACACCACATTAACAAATTAAGCAATAGAAACCATATGATCATCTCAATAGATGCAGAAAAAGCTTCTGACAAAACTCAACACCAATTTATGATAAAAACTCTCCAGAAAATGGGCATAGAGGAAACCTACCTCAGCATAATGAAGGCCATATATGACAAAACCACAGCAAGCATCATACTCAA
>NW_020173073.1:0-239 GCF_003031525.2 Neophocaena asiaeorientalis asiaeorientalis
CCAATCACAAGCACTGAAATTGAAATTGTGATTAAAAATTTCCAACAAACAAAAGCCCAGAGCCAGATGGCTTCACAGGTCAATTTTATCAAACGTTTAGAGAAGAGCTAACACCTATCCTTCTCGAACTCTTCCAAAATATAGCAGAGGGAGGAACACTCCCAAATTCCTTCTACGGGGCCACCATCACCTTGATACCAAAACCAGACAAGGATGTCACAAAGAAAGAAAACTACAGG
>NW_020173073.1:614-767 GCF_003031525.2 Neophocaena asiaeorientalis asiaeorientalis
GACAAGGTTGCCCACTCTCACCACTTGTATTCAACATAGTTTTGGAAGTTTTAGCCACAGCAATCAGAGAAGAAAAGGAAATAAATGGAATCCAAATCATAAAAGAAGAAGGAAAGCTGCCACTCTTTGCAGATGACATGATACTATACATAG
>NW_020173074.1:0-818 GCF_003031525.2 Neophocaena asiaeorientalis asiaeorientalis
AGGTCACTATCCACACCTCCCATCCCGGGAGCCTGTGCAGCTCGCCTCTACCAGGGTCCCATGACCCAGGGACAACTTCTCAGGGAGAACGCACGGCGTGCCTCAGGCTGGTGCAATGTCACGCCGGCCTCTGCAGCCTTGGGGTCGCCCCGCATCCGTACCCCTCCCTCCCCCCGGCCTGAGTGAGCCAGAGCCCCCGAATCAGCGGCTCCTTTAACCCTGTGCTGTCTGAGCGAAAAACAGATGCCCTCTGGCGACCTACAGACAGAGGTGGGACCAAATACAAAGCTGAACCCCAAGAGCTGTGCAAACAACGAAGAGAAAGGGAAATTTCTCCCAGCAGCCTCAGGAGCAGCGGATTAAAGCTCCACAATCAACTTGATGTACCCTGCATCTGTAGAATACCTGAATAGACAACGAATCATCCCAAATTGAGGAGGTGGACTTTGGGAGCAAAGGTATATATATATATATTTTTTTTTTTTTTTTCCCTTTTTCCCTTTTTGTGAGTGTACATGTGTATGCTTCTGCATGTGATTTTGTCTGTATAGCTTTGCTTTTACATTGGTCCTAGGGTTCTGTCGGTCCTTTTTTTTTGTTTGTTTTAGTATACTTTTTAGCACTTATTATCACTAATGGATTTGTTTTTCGGTTTGGTTGCTCTCTTCTTTCTTTCTTTTTTTCTTTATTACTTTAAAAAATGTTTATATTAACTATTTTTTATATTAACTATTTTTTATTTCTTATTTTAATAACTTTATTTTATTTCATTTTACATTATTTTATTTTATCTTCTTCTTTCTTTTTTTCTCCCTTTT
>NW_020173075.1:0-439 GCF_003031525.2 Neophocaena asiaeorientalis asiaeorientalis
ATCACATTGATTGATTTGCGTATACTGAAGCATCCTTGCATTCCTTTGATAAACCCAATTTGATCATGGTGTATGATCCTTAAATGTGCTGTTTGATTCTGTTTGCTAGTATTATGTTGAGGATTTTTGCATCTATGTTCATCTATGATATGGGCCTGTAGTTTTCTTTCCTTGTGATATCCTTGTCTGGTTTTGGTATCAGGGTGATGGTGGCCTTGTACAATGAGTTTGGGAGTGTTCCTCCCTCTGCTATATTTTGGAAGAGTTTGAGGATAGGTGTTAGCTCTTCTCTAAATGTTTGATAGAATTCGTCTGTGGAGCCATCTGGTCCGGAGCTTTTGTTTGTTGGAAGATTTTATATCACAGTTTCAATTTCAGTGCTTGTGATACGTTTTTGTTTTTTTTTTAATATCTTTATTGGAGTATAATTACTTTACAA
>NW_020173076.1:0-487 GCF_003031525.2 Neophocaena asiaeorientalis asiaeorientalis
TCAATGAATCTGGTAAAGTAGCAGGATATAAAATTAATGCATAGAACTCTCTAGCATTCCTATACACTACTGATGAAAAATCAGAAGGTGAAATTAAGAAAACACTCCCATTTACCATTGCAACAAAAAGAATAAAATACCCAGGAATAAACCTACCTAAGGAGACAAAAGACCTGTACTCAGAAATAAGACACTGATGAAAGAAATTAAATATGATACAAACAGATGGAGAGATATATCATGTTCTTGGATTGGAAGAATCGACATTGTGGAAGTGACTATACTACCCAAAGCAATCTACAGATTCAATGCAATCCCTATCAAACTACCAATGGCATTTTTCACAGAACTAGAACAAAAATTTCACACTTTGTATGGAAACACAAAAGACCCCGAATAGCCAAAGCAATCTTGAGAAACAAAAACAGAGCTGGAGGAATCAGTATACTCCCTGACTTCAGAGTATACTACAAAGCTACAGTAATCA
>NW_020173077.1:0-1230 GCF_003031525.2 Neophocaena asiaeorientalis asiaeorientalis
CAAAATAGACTTTAAAGCAAAGGCTATAAAGAAAGATAAAGGACACTATAATGCCCAAAGGATCAATACAAGGAGAGGATATTACACTCATCAACATATATACACCCAATATAGGAGCACCAAAATACATAAAACAAATACTAACAGATATAAAGGGAGAAACTGACAGGAATACAGTAATAGTAGGATACTTTAACACCCCATTCACATCAATGGACCGATCTTTGAGACAGAAAATCAGTAAGGCAACAGAGAACCTAAATGATACAATAGAACAGTAATGTAATTGAAATTTCAGGACATTACATCCAAAAAAAGAATATACATTCTTTTCAAGTGCACATGGAACATTGTCTAGGATTGACTACATACTAGGGTACAGAAACAAGCCTCAACAAATTTAAGAGTATAGAAATCATTTCAACCATCTTTTCTGACCAAAATGGCATGAAACTAGAAGTCAACCACAGAAAAAGAAATGAGAAAAAAAACAATTATATGGAAATTAAACCACTAAACAACATGCTACTAAAAAAACACAGTGGGTCAACAATGAAATCAAAGAAAAAAGTAAAAAAAAGCACCTTGTGGCAAATGACAATGAAAACACAATCATGCAAAATCTATAGGATGCAGCAAAAGCACTACATAGAGGGAAGTTCATAGCAATACAGACCTTCTTTAAGAAACAAGAAAAATCTCAAACAATCTAACCTACCACTTAAAAGAAGTAGAAAAAGTAGAACAAACAAAACCTAAAGTCAACAGAAGGAAGGAGATAATAAGAGAGGAAAAAATAAAATAGAGATTAAAAAAATAGAAAAAAATCAATGAAAGCAAGAGCTGGTTCTTTGAAAGGGTAAACAAAATTGACAAACCTCTGGCCAGTCTCACCAAGAAGAGAGAAGTCCCAAATAAACAAAATAAGAAATGAAAGAGGAGAAATCACAATTGATATCACAGAAATACAAAAAGCCCTAAAAGAACACTATGAACAATTATATGCCAACATATTTGACAACCTAGAAGAAATGGACAACTTTTGAGAAATATAGAGCCCACCAAAACAGAATCAAGAAGAAATAGATAATTTGAACAGACAGATCACTAGAAGTGAAATAGAATCTGTGATTTTAAAAAAAAATCCCTACAAATAAAAGTCCAGGGCCAGATGAAGTCATAGGTAAATTCTATGAAACATACAAAGAAGAACTTATGCTGATCCTTCTG
>NW_020173078.1:0-247 GCF_003031525.2 Neophocaena asiaeorientalis asiaeorientalis
GGAAACCCACAGTATGGTCCACCGTGTGATTGGGTATCGATGTAAAATGCATCTCAGTTTTCGTATCCTGGTGTTCGGTTTCAACATTCCAGATGCTTTACTAACACTCTCTCCGCCTGGAGAGTCAGTGCCTTTAACTTCCTCTTTGGCACAGCTTAAAATTTCTGTGCAAGATGAACAGAAATAGGGAGAACCAATGAGAGACTAGCTATAGGTGTCTGCACGGGCAAATGTAACGCTCATTTCC
>NW_020173078.1:649-848 GCF_003031525.2 Neophocaena asiaeorientalis asiaeorientalis
GCACTACAATGAAGTCTAACTGCCCCTCGGGCAAAAGTGCCATCTGAAAAAACTGTAAAATCCAGAAAGGTAGGACAGGATATGGAGAACAGGGAGCCTTGTTATGCTGATTGGCAGGATGTAAATTGTGAACAGCCAGCCTGGAGAAGTGTATGGCTTTTCCTGAAAAACGTAAGAAATGAAGCAACACAGCCTATGG
>NW_020173079.1:0-964 GCF_003031525.2 Neophocaena asiaeorientalis asiaeorientalis
TGCTGACAAAACAAGAGACTTTAGTATAGGAAAGGGGCACCGGGCAGAGAGCAGCAGGGTAGGGGAGACAGGAGAACTGCTCTTCCATGTGGCTTGCAGTCTCAGGTTTTATGGTAGGAGGGTTACTTTCTGGGTTGCCTCTGGCCAATCATCTTGCTTGGCCCATAGTGTGACTCAAGGTCCTACCTGGTGGCACGTGCGTCTCTCGGCCAAGATGAATTCCAGCATGAAGTATTCTGGGAGGTTGGCTGTCTCCTCCCTCTTTTGACTTCTCCCGAATTCTCCCATTTAATTTTCAGCACCATGTTCCTTATCTGGACTTCCTGCTGTGAGACAACTCAGGTAACTGGCCCTGGCCAAAGTGGATGGTTTTAGTCGGTGATCTCCTAACAACCAGAGGCTTTGAAAAACTTCAACATATTTTGGGAAAATGAGAAGATCACTTTGTATGCATAGGCCTGTGCACACAAAGGCTGTGTACGTTCCTGGGAAAGGCCCCAGAAGGCCCTAAGCTCTCCTTTCATCTGACCTGGTAATTCTGCAAAAGCAGAAGTGAAGTCTAAGGTGGAGTTAGAAAATGTCTGCCTAAGAGTTAAAGGTATGCCCCATACACATAAGAGACCCTTGGCGAAAGTTGGGATATTTAAAGAAATCTGTTCAATCATTAGCTGACCATCAAGCTAATTGAGTGGTGACTTCAGTGACCAAACAGGAAAGTAATATATACATTATAGAATTAGTACAAGAAAGTCACTAAAAAACAAACAGCTATAACAACAAACTTTGAGTGGGAGTTCTGATTTCCAAAACTGATACATTAATGCAACTCTAAAGGTTTCAATACAAATTATGAGACATATAAAATAATGAGAAAGTATGGTGCTCACACAGGAAAAAAGCAGTCAACAAGAAGCTATAATATATATGTTTAGGGCTTCCCTGGTGGCACAGTGGTTGAGAGTCC
>NW_020173080.1:0-462 GCF_003031525.2 Neophocaena asiaeorientalis asiaeorientalis
AGCTAACACCTATATTTCTCAAACTCTTCCAAAAAATTGCACAGGAAGAAGCACTCCCAAACTCATTCTACAAGGCCACCATCACCCTGATACCAAAACCAGACAAACATACTACAGAAAAGAAAATTACAGACCAATATCACCGAAGAACATAGATGCAAAAATCCTCAACAATATACTAGCAAACAGAATCAAACAACACATTAAAATGATCGTACACCATGATCAAGTGGGAGTGCGATTTATCCAAAGGATACAAGGATTATTCAAAATATGCAAATCAACCAATGTGATATACCATGTTAACAGGTTGAAGAACAAACACCATATGATCATCTCAATAGATGCAGAAAAAGCTTTTGACAAAATTCAATCAAGTGTCACTGTTAGCAGGTGACATGATACTATATATAGATAATCGTAAAGATGCCACCAGAAAACTAATAGAGCTAATCAATGAAT
>NW_020173081.1:0-465 GCF_003031525.2 Neophocaena asiaeorientalis asiaeorientalis
GTGTGTGTTCACATGCGGATAGAAATGTGTGTGGATGTCTGGATGTGTGTGTGGGTGAGTGTACACAAGCATGTGTGGGCCTTTCTATGTGTATGTGTGTTTTTGTGGTGTGCGGGTGTGCATTGCTCTGATGCGTCCTCATCCTGGCCCCCACCCTGGCCTTCTCCAGGTGCCCCACCCCTCAGGGTATATAAGAGACAGGACAGCTCTCCATCTGCACATGAGTAAGAAGAGGCTGAGGTGATGAGTGTTGGGGAGAAGTGGTCCTCATCCTCTCGGAAGAAAGAAACAGGAGCTGCATGCGTGGACTCTCTTCCTTCCCAGGATTTTGCCTTAATAAATGTGTCAGATACCAGTTTAAGGGACTTACATGAATCAAATCATTTAAATCTCATAAGAGTCCTCTGAGATAGGGACAGCTATTAACCCCATTTTACAGACAAGGAAACTGAGGCCTCAGAGGAC
>NW_020173082.1:0-179 GCF_003031525.2 Neophocaena asiaeorientalis asiaeorientalis
GGGACAGGTTATTGTACGATAACGGTTTAGGGTGAGCGTACATGGTAGGGTACGCTTTAGTGTTAGCGTACGGGTTAGGTTAATGCTTCGGGTAAGGTTTAGGCTTAGGGTTAGTGTTAGGGTTAGGGTTAGGGGATGGGGACGGTTTAGGGGACAGGTTAGGGTACGACAACGGTTTA
>NW_020173082.1:290-487 GCF_003031525.2 Neophocaena asiaeorientalis asiaeorientalis
TAGGGGACGGGGACGGTTAAGGGGACAGGTTAGGTTACGACAACGTTTTAGGGTGAGCGTACGTGTTAGGGTACGTGTTAGTGTTAGCTTATGCGTTAGGATTAGGGGACGGGTTAGGGTAAGGCTTCGGGAAAGTTTTAGGGTTAGGGATAGTGATAGGGATAGGGTTAGGGGACGGGGACGGTTTAGGGGACTGG
>NW_020173083.1:0-311 GCF_003031525.2 Neophocaena asiaeorientalis asiaeorientalis
CTATGTTCATCAGTGATATTGGCCTGTAGTTTTCCTTTTTTCTGACACCTTTGTCTGGTTTTGGTATCAGGGTGATGTGGCCGCATAGGATGAGCTTGGGAGTGTTCCTCCCTCTGCTATATTTTGGAAGACTTTGAGAAGGATAGGTGTTAGCTCGTCTCTAAATGTTGATAGAATTCACCTGTGAAGCCATCTGGTCCTGGGCTTTTGTTTGTTGAAAGATTTTCAATCACAGTTTCAATTTTAGTGCTTGTGATTGGTCTGTTTATATTTTCTATTTCTTCCTGGTTCAGTCTTGGAAGGTTGTGCTT
>NW_020173083.1:558-769 GCF_003031525.2 Neophocaena asiaeorientalis asiaeorientalis
TATGATTTCTTTCCTTCTGCTAACTTTGGGGGTTTTTTGTTCTTCTTTCTCTAACTGCTTTAGGTGTAAGGTTAGGTTGTTTGAGATGTTTCTTGTTTCTTGAGGTAGGATTGTATAGCTATAAACTTCCCTCTTAGAATGCTTTTGCTGCATCCCATAGGTTTTGGTTAACTGTGTTTTCATTGTCATTTGTTTCTAGGTATTTTTTGAT
>NW_020173084.1:0-256 GCF_003031525.2 Neophocaena asiaeorientalis asiaeorientalis
CTTACATTTAGGTCTTTAATCCATTTTGAGCTTATTTTGGTATATGGTTTTAGGGAGTGATCTAATATCATATTTTGAGATTTACTTGTGCAGTTTTCCCAGCACCACTTATTGAAGAGGCTGTCCTTTCTGCACTGTACATTCCTGCCTCCATTATAAAAGATAAGGTGACCATATGTGCATGGGTTTATCTCTGGGCTTTCTAGTCATTTACGCAATGTTGATTCTTCCAATCCGAGAACATGGTATATCTCTC
>NW_020173085.1:0-2437 GCF_003031525.2 Neophocaena asiaeorientalis asiaeorientalis
ACCAAAAGACATAGACTGGCTGAATGGATCCAAAAACATGATCAGTAAATATGCGGTCTACAAGAGACCCACTTTAGACCTAGGGACACATACAGACTGAAAGTTAGGAGATGGAATAAGATATTCCATGCAAATGGAAATCAAAAGAAAGCTAGAGTAGCAATTCTCATATCAAACAAAAAAGACTCTAAAATAAAAACTATTACAGGAGACAAAGAAGGACACTACATAATGATCAAGGGATCAATCCAAGAAGAAGATATAACAATTGTAAATATTAGGAAATCAAAAGAAAGCTAGAGTAGCAATTCTCATATCAAACAAAAAAGACTCTAAAATAAAAACTATTACAGGAGACAAAGAAGGACACTACATAATGATCAAGGGATCAATCCAAGAAGAAGATATAACAATTGTAAATATTTATGCACCCAACATAGGAGCACCTCAATACATAAGGCAAATGCTAACAGCCGTAAAAGGGGAAATCGACAGTAACACAATCATAGTAGGGGACATTAGCACCCCGCTGTCACCAATGAACAGATCATCCAAAATGAAAATAAATAAAGAAACACAAGCTTTAAATGATACATTAAAAAAGATGGACTTAATTGATACTTATAGGACATTCCATCCAAAAACAACAGAATACACTTTTTCTCAAATGCTCGTGGAACATTCTCCAGGATAGATCATATCTTGGGTGACAAATCAAGCCTTGGTAAATTTAATAAAATTGAAATCGTATCAAGTATCTTTTCCGACCACAATGCTATGAGACTAGATATCAAGTACAGGAAAAGATCTGTAAAAAATACAAACACATGGATGCTAAACAATACACTGCTTAATAACCAAGACACCACTGAAGAAATCAAAGAGGAAATAAAAGAATACCTAGAAAAAATGACAATGAAGACCCAAAACCTATGGGATGCAGCAAAAGCGGTTCTAAGAGGGAGGTTTATAGCAATACAATCCTACCTCAAGAAATAAGAAACATCTCAAATAAACAAGCTAACCTTACACCTTAGAGAAAGAAAGAAAAAAACCCCAAAGTCAGCAGAGGAAAGAAATCATAAAGATCAGATCAGAAATAAATGAAAAAGAAATGAAGGAAACAAAAGCAAAGATCTAAAAAACTAAAAGCTGGTTCTCTGAGAAGATAAACAAAATTGATAAACCATTAGCCAGACTCATCAAGAAAAAAAGGGAGAAGACTCAAATCAATAGAATTACAAATGAAAAAGGAGACGTAACAACTGACCCTGCAGAAATACAAAGGATCATGAGAGATTACGCAAGCAACTATATGCCAATAAGATGGACAACAGGGAAGAAATGGACAAATTCTTAGAAAAGCAGAAGCTTCCAAGACTGAACCAGGAAGAAATAGAAACTATAAACAAACCAATCCCAAGCACTGAAATTGAGACTGCGATTAAAAATCTTCCAACAAATGAAAGCCCAGGACCAGATGGCTTCACAGGCAAATTCTATCAAACATTTAGAGAAGAGTTAACACCTATCCTTCTCAAACTGTTCCAAAATATAGCAGAGGGAGGAACTCTCCCAAACTTATTCTATGAGACCACCATCTCCCTGATACCAAAACCAGAGAAAGATGTCACAAAGAAAGAAAACCACAGGCCAATATCACTGATGAACATAGATGCAAAAATCCACAGCAAAATACTAGCAAACAGAATCCAACAGCGCATTAAAAGGATCATACGCCAAGATCAAGTGGGGTTTATCCCAGGGATGCAAGGATTCTTCAATACGTGCAAATCAATGTGATCCACCATGTTAAAAAAACTGAAGGATAAAAACCATATGGTCATCTCAATCGATGCAGAAAATGCTTTAGACAGTATTAAACACCCATTTTTGAGTTTAAAAAACCTCCAGAAAGTAGGCATTGAAGGAACTTTCCTCAACATAATAAAGGCCACATATGACAAACCCACAGCCAACATTGTTCTCAATGGTGAAAAAGTGAAACCATTTCCACCAAGATCAGGAACAAGACAAGGTTGCCCACTCTCACCACTATTATTCAACACACTTTTGGAATTTTTAGCTACAGCAACCAGAGAAGAAAAAGAAATAAAAGGAATCCAAATGGGAAAAGAAGAAGTTAAGCTCTCACTGTTTGCAGATGACATACTATACGTAAAGAATCCTAAAGATGCTACCAGAAACCTACTAGAGTTAATCAATGAATCTGGTAAGGTTGCAGCATACAAAATTAATGTACAGATATCTCTTTCATTCCTATACACTAAAGATGAAAAATCTGAAAGAGAAAATTAAGGAAACACTCCCATTTACCACTGCAACAAAGAGAATAAAATACCTAGGAATAAACCTACCTAAGGAGACAAAGAACATTTACTCAACAAACTATAAGACACTGATGAAAGAAATCAAA
>NW_020173086.1:0-863 GCF_003031525.2 Neophocaena asiaeorientalis asiaeorientalis
TATAACAAAGTGAATCAGTTATACATATACATATGTTCTCAAATCTCTTGCGTCTCCCTCCCTCCCATCCTCCCTATCCCACGTCTCTAGGTGGTCACAGAGCACTGAGCTGATCTCCCTCTGCTATGCGGCTGCCTCCCACTAGCTATCTATTTTACGTTTGGAAGTGTATATATGTCCATGCCACTCTCTTGCTTTGTCACAGCTTACCCTTCCCCCGCTCCATATCCTCAAGTCCATTCTCTAGTAGGTCTGTGTCTTTATTCCTGTCTTACCCCTAGGTTGCTCATGACATTTTTTTTCTTAGATTCCATATATATGTGTTAGCATATGACATTTGTCTTTCTCTTTCTGACTGACTTCACTCTGTGTGAGGGACTCTAGGTCCATCCACCTCATTTCAAATACTTCAATTTCGTTTCTTTTTATGGCTGAGCAATATTCCATTGTATATATGTGCCACATGTTCTTGAACCATTCATCTGTCGATCGACAGTTAGATTATTCCCATATCTTGGCTTGTGAATAGTGCTGCTGTGAACATAGGGGTGCATGTATCTCTTTGAATGATAGTCTTGTCTGGATATATGCGAAGCACTAGGATTGCTGGATCATAATCTACCTCTTTTTGAACTTTTTGGAGGACACTGCTTACTGTTTCCTCTAGTTGCTACACCCATT
Source organism: Neophocaena asiaeorientalis asiaeorientalis (assembly GCF_003031525.2). Taxonomy (NCBI): domain Eukaryota; kingdom Metazoa; phylum Chordata; class Mammalia; order Artiodactyla; family Phocoenidae; genus Neophocaena; species Neophocaena asiaeorientalis. Next base: position 682 of record NW_020173086.1, read on the forward strand.
TACATTCCCACCAATAGTGTAGGAGGGTTTCCTATTGTCAAACCCTCTCCAGCATTTCTTCTTTGTAGGCTTTTTAGTGATGGCCATTCTGACTGGTGTGAGGTGATACCACTTTGTAGTTTTGATTTGTGTTTTTCTAATAATCAGCAATGCTGAGCATTTTTCATGTGTCCATTGGCCAT
>NW_020173087.1:0-871 GCF_003031525.2 Neophocaena asiaeorientalis asiaeorientalis
TCCTCCAAGTAAACGCTTCATACAGAAATAATTTCCTGAATAATCACCTGTAACCTTGGCTCTTAGGAATCCCTAAGTGGTGAGGCGTATGAGATTCGAGCTCTAATATTAATAGGTTGCCCATTTTATATCAAATGATGGTATCCTTAAGATCCTCTCGTCGGCTGGTAGCCGGGCATATAAGAGTAATGTTGGTTCCTGTAAAACGAAGGATGCCTGGAGAGCCTGACAAACTAATTGATTGATCCGTTCCCTCATAAACATCTGTATGCTCATAACTAATAGCCTTTACACATGCAATGGGCAAAGACAGACAGGATAGGTACTAAACCAGTTAGTATAATTTACAGACATATTGATTTGTTTTATATTCCGAATAAGAGGCCCATAAACAGTTATCATTGTAAAATACAGGAAACTCTGCTTCAGACCAAGATATGGGTTGTAATAGTGGAGGATCAGGTACATAGGCCCAGTAAGTTGCTGCATTAACAGAGGGAACACATGAAATGGTTGCCAACATAGCCAAAAATAAAGTTACAGGTGTAACAGGATTATTCTGTTGTTTCACTGACTCTTGAGCTCATGAAACCAGTTGTTTTAATTTGTCCCCAAGTTGGAACATCACTCCTTTGAGTCGTCCTGGCAAGTGCTCTCCTCTTCTTCTTCTTTTTCTGAATCAACACTGTCAAATTTTCCGGAGAGGTGCAGAGTTTCTTCATCTTCTGAACTAGGTGAGCTGTGGCGAGCCATCTATTTGCTTGACTAAGCGGTCAGGAAGCCAGCAAGGTCCAGGCGCTGATCTGGGGAAGATACACACGTGACCACGCCCCCAAATCAACACAGGATCAGGACCACGCCAAGTGCTGGT
>NW_020173088.1:0-307 GCF_003031525.2 Neophocaena asiaeorientalis asiaeorientalis
TGTTTAATTGTTTGAAAAACTAGAGCAGAGATGAAGTGTGCAACGAAAGGGTGGTTGGGCATGCTGCTTACGTTTCCAATAAGCCAACAGGGCAAAGTATACAAGTCAGCACAGAAAATTAGACGATTTAGATCCAGATCCTTTGCTAAATGGAAATTGCAGCTGCTAATTCATAAGAAATACAGATCCAGGAAGCTGCCATATTGGTGCTGTCTTTTTCAGAAGTGTGGCTTCTTCCAGAAGCCGGGGATGAGTGGTGCTCACAACTAGCTGACTGAGAGAGGGGAGTGGGCTTCATGTTCTCTGT
>NW_020173089.1:0-390 GCF_003031525.2 Neophocaena asiaeorientalis asiaeorientalis
TATATATATATATATATATGGTTTTAATCCAATCATTATGGCATCATTTGTTGACAAGACTACCCATTCTCGATTCAGTTGCCTTTGACATTCACAGAAAGATAGACAAAATGAAAAGGCAGAGGACTATGTACCAGATGAAGGAACAAGATAAAACACCAGGAAAACAACTAAATGAAATGGAGATAGGCAACCTTCCAGAAAAAGAATTCAGAATAATGATATGGAGGCGAAGATTGAGAAGATGCAAGAAATGTTTAACAAAGACCTAGAAGAATTAAAGAACAAACAAACAGAGATGAACAATACAATAACTGAAATGAAAAATACAGTAGAGGGAATCAATAGCAGAATACCTGAGGCAGAAGAATGGATAAGTGACCTGGAAGA
>NW_020173089.1:434-500 GCF_003031525.2 Neophocaena asiaeorientalis asiaeorientalis
AGACACATAGTAATCAAACTGACAGAAATTAAAGGCAAAGAAAAATTATTAAAAGCAACAAGGGAA
>NW_020173090.1:0-541 GCF_003031525.2 Neophocaena asiaeorientalis asiaeorientalis
TAGGAATGCAAGAGATTTCCGTGCATTAATTTTGTATCCTGGTACTTTACCAAAATCAGTGATTAGCTCTAGTAATTTTCTGGTAGCAGCTTTAGGATTCTCTATGTATAGCATCATGTCATCTGCAAACAGTGACAGCTTTACTTCTTCTTTTCCAATTTGGATTCCTTTTATTTCCTTTTCTTCTCTGATTGCTGTGGCTAAAACTTCCAAAACTATGTCGAATAATAGTGGTGAGAGTGGGCAACCTTGTCTTATTCCTGATCTTAGTGGAAATGCTTTCAGTTTTTCACCATTGAGGACGATGTTGGCTGTGGGTTTGTTATATATGGCCTTTATTATGTTGAGGAAAGTTCCCTCTGTGCCTACTTTCTGCAGGGTTTTTATCATAAATGGGTGTTGAATTTTGTCAAAAACTTCCTCTGCATCTATTGAGATGATCATATGGTTCTTATCCTTACATTTGTCAATATGGTTTATCTCATTGATTGATTTGTGTACTTGAAGAATCCTTGCATTCCTGGAATAAACCCCACTTGAT
>NW_020173091.1:0-990 GCF_003031525.2 Neophocaena asiaeorientalis asiaeorientalis
CTTACCCGAAGCCTTACCCTAAGCCGTCCCCTCATCCTAACCCGTAACCTAACACTAACCCGTAACCTAAAACGTACGCTCACCCTACACCGTTGTCGTACGCTAACCTGTCCGCTAAACCGTCCCCGTCCCCTAACCCTAACCTTAACCCTAACCCTAATCCTTACCCGAATACTTACCATAACCCGTCCCCTACTCCTAACCCGTACGCTAACACTAACCCGTACTCTAACACGTACGCTCACCCTACAACATTCTCATACACTAACCTGTCCGCTAAACCGTCCCCGTCCCCGTCCCCTAACCCTAACCCTAATCCTTACCTGAAGCCTCACCCTAACCCGTCCCCTAATCCTAACCCGTACGCTAACACTAACCCGTACTCTAACACGTACGCTCACTCTAAAACGTTGTCATACCCTAACCTGTCCCCTAAACCGTCCCCGTCCCCGTCCCCTAACCCTAACCCTAATCCTTACCTGAAGCCTCACCCTAACCCGTCCCCTAATCCTAACCCGTACGCTAACACTAACCCGTACTCTAACACGTACGCTCACTCTAAAACGTTGTCATACCCTAACCTGTCCCCTAAACCGTCCCCGTCCCCGTCCCCTAACCCTAACCCTAATCCTTACCTGAAGCCTCACCCTAACCCGTCCCCTAATCCTAACCCGTACGCTAACACTAACCCGTACTCTAACACGTACGCTCACTCTAAAACGTTGTCATACCCTAACCTGTCCCCTAAACCGTCCCCGTCCCCGTCCCCTAACCCTAACCCTAATCCTTACCTGAAGCCTCACCCTAACCCGTCCCCTAATCCTAACCCGTACGCTAACACTAACCCGTACTCTAACACGTACGCTCACTCTAAAACGTTGTCATACCCTAACCTGTCCCCTAAACCGTCCCCGTCCCCTAAAACAAACCCTAAACCTAATCCTTACCTGAAGCCTCACACTAAACCGTCCCCTAATCCTAACCCGTACG
>NW_020173092.1:0-973 GCF_003031525.2 Neophocaena asiaeorientalis asiaeorientalis
ACCAGGAAACAAAGAGGGAAGAAATAGTCTCTTGCCTCTTCAGCATGTGCAGTCTTTTCCCCAGACTCCCTCCCGGCTAGCCTTGCTACGCTAACCCCTTCAGGCTATGTTCAAGCTGCCAACCCCAGTCCTCTCCCTGCGCTCCAACTGAAACTGAAAGCTGAGCTTCAGCTCGCAGCCTTGCCCGCCCCGGCGTGTGAGCAGACAAACCTCTCCGGCTGGTGAGTGCTGGTCGGCACCGATCCTCTGTGCGGGAATCTCCCCGCTTTGCCTTCCACACCCCTGTTGCTGTGCACTCCTCCGCGGCTCATCCTCTCCCTGCGCTCCAACTGAAACTGAAAGCTGAGCTTCAGCTCGCAGCCTTGCCCGCCCCGGCGTGTGAGCAGACAAACCTCTCCGGCTGGTGAGTGCTGGTCGGCACCGATCCTCTGTGCGGGAATCTCCCCGCTTTGCCTTCCACACCCCTGTTGCTGTGCACTCCTCCGCGGCTCTGAAGCTCCCCCCTCCGCCTCCCGCAGTCTCCACCCACGAAGAGGCTTCCTGGTGTGTGGAAACTTTTCCTCCTTCACAGCTCCCTCCCACTGGTGCAGGTGCTGTCCCTATTCTTTTGTCTCTGTTTTTTCTTTTGCCCTATCCAGGTACGTGGGGAGTTTCTTGCCTTTTGGGAAGTCTGAGGTCTTCTGCCAGCCTTCAGTAGGTGTTCTGTAGGAGTTGTTCCACGTGTAGATGTATTTCTGGTGTATCTGTGGGGAGGAAGGTGATCTCCGCGACTTACTCTTCCGCCACCTTCAAGGTCCGCCCCCTTCTGCCCATTTTTTGATTGGGTTGGTTTTTTTTGATATTAAGCTATATGAGTTGTTTGTGTATTTTGGAAATTAATCCTTGGGACCTTCAAGATGTTTACGTTAGAATAGTTTTTATTGCTTGTTGTTATTGGTGGATTTATTTATTGGTTTGGTTGCTCTCTTCTTTT
>NW_020173093.1:0-587 GCF_003031525.2 Neophocaena asiaeorientalis asiaeorientalis
AAGAAACTGAAATTCCATGATTGAAATTAGTTACAAAAAAAGGGGGGGGAGGGAATGTGGGGCCTTTAGGGACTTTCCACCCCCTCATTTCTTCCCGTAAACCAATTCTTCTCCCTATCGTGCGCAACTCCTTCTCCCTATCGAAACCAGTTCTAGGAGTTTTTCAGTTGACGGGGACTTTCCAGACAGCGGGTAATTTTCCAGTTGCCCGTAACAGGTATACGCCCTAACCGCCACAATGAACAAACAACTATAACGGCCAGAAGGTGGGACAAAAGTTCCTTAGCCAGTGAATTCAAAAGTCACCACATTTAGCCAATCATTGTGAGAATATACCCGCCCTATGAGTAAATAAACCTATAAAAAGAACCCTCCAGTTGAGATGAATCACAGCCCCGTTGTGGATCATTCAGTCACTGGAGGGGTGCCTGTACCACAGCCAGCCACCTGTTTTCCAAGGAGACTTGTCCCAGCAGGAGGGGCAGGTTATCCAGATAGGGGATAAGGGAGGTGGGAGTGAGGGAGACGCAGGAGGGAGTAGATATAGGAACACATGTATATGTATAACTGTTTCCCTTTGTGATAAA
>NW_020173094.1:0-436 GCF_003031525.2 Neophocaena asiaeorientalis asiaeorientalis
GCCACCGGCAAGCCTTCAAGCCTCACCTACCAACAGAAGCAACAGAGCAAGCAACAGCAATCACTGGGAATGCACAAAGATGAAGAGGTTGGCTTCCCTGGTGGCGCAGTGGTTGAGAGACTGCCTGCCGATGCAGGGGATACGGGTTCGTGCCCCGGTCCGGGAGGATCCCACATGCCGCGGAGCGGCTGGGCCCGTGAGCCACGGCCGCTGGGCCTGCGCATCCGGGGCCTGTGCTCCGCAACGGGAGAGTGCGCAACAGTGAGAGGCCCGCGTACAGCAAAAAAAAAGTTGAAGAGGCATGGCTGCCCTGCACAGGATTCTGGAAAGGAAGGACGGGACCCTGCAAATGCAAGCACAGGAGCCCCCGAGCGACGTTTCAACCTGGAAGCTTTAAGGGAATAAAAGGTAGTTCTTAACACACACACATACACAT
>NW_020173095.1:0-487 GCF_003031525.2 Neophocaena asiaeorientalis asiaeorientalis
ACTGAGTGCTCTCTGGGGAAAGTATCCGTTTTCGACTCCGCGGGGTGGGGGGACTCGAAACAGACCCGTTCCCCGTGAACACATAACTCTCTGTCTAGACAATGCTTTCAGGCAGAAATGAACCGAGGACGGTCCTCCCTGTCACCCAAAGCTCTGGGGAGACACTGTGTAGCCACAATGTCCTTAAATCGCTGAGCCAGACCCGAGGACCCTTGTGCTATGGCTCCTCTGGAAGCGTCTGCTCGCTCTAGAGTGATAAAGGCAGGTACTGAGAGGTGGCAAACGTCCACTCGCCCCACCTGGGGCTCCTGGGTGGAGTCTGTGGAGGTGGGTGGGGAGGTAGGGGACACCCCGGTGTCAAGAGGCAGCAAGACTCACCTGGCAGGGGCGTGGACTGGGGTCTGGCAGCTGGGAGAGAGAGAAGGCAGATCAGACACCTTGCATAGAAGGGGCACCACAGGGGCAAAGGGGGACGGCGCTGAGCAGG
>NW_020173096.1:0-478 GCF_003031525.2 Neophocaena asiaeorientalis asiaeorientalis
TACAAACAGCTCATACAGCTCAATATCAAAAACAAAAACAGGCTAATCCAAAAATGAGCAGAAGACCTAACTAGACATTTCTCCCAAGAAATCATACAGATGGCCAAGAGGCAGATGAAAAGATGCTCAACATCACTAATTATTAGCGAAATGCTAATCAAAACTACCATGAGTTATCACCTCACACCGGTTAGAATGGGCATCATCAGAAAATCTACAAACAATAAAAAGGGGTTGTGTAGAAAAGGGAACCAGCTTGCCCTGTTGGTGAGAATGTAAATTGTACAGCCACTATGGAGAACACTATGGGTCCTGAAAAAACTAAAAATAGAACTACCATATGACCCAACAATCCCACTACTGGGCATATACCCAGAGAAAACCATAATTCAAACAGACACCTGCAGAGAGGAAGAGAGAATAAACATTTTCTTTAGAAAAAAAAAGACACATGCACACCAATGTTCATTGCAGCACT
>NW_020173097.1:0-291 GCF_003031525.2 Neophocaena asiaeorientalis asiaeorientalis
TTGTTCTTCTTTCTCTAATTGCTTGAGGTGCAAGGTTAGTTGTTTATTCGAGATGCTTCCTGCTTTGTAAGGTGGGCTTGTATTGCTATAAATTCCCCCTTAGAACTACTTTTGCTGCATCCCATAGGTTTTGGGTCATTGTGTCTCCATTGTCATTTGTTTCTAGGTATTATTTTATTTCCTCTTTGATTTCTTCAGTGAACACTTCGTTATTAAGTAGTGTATTGTTTAGCCTCCATGTGTTTGTATTTTTTACAGATCTTTTCCTGTAATTGATATCTAGTCTCATAG
>NW_020173097.1:581-836 GCF_003031525.2 Neophocaena asiaeorientalis asiaeorientalis
ATTTCCCCTTTTATGGCTGTTAGTATTTGCCTTATGTATTGAGGTGTTCCTATGTTGGGTGCATAAAAATTTACAATTGTTATATCTTCTTCTTGGATCGATCCCTTGGTCATTATGTAGTGTCCTTCTTTGTCTCTTCTAATAATCCTTATTTTAAATTCTATTTTGTCTGGTATGAGAATCGCTATTCCAGCTTTCTTCTGGTTTCCATTTTCATGGAATATTTTTTCCATCCCCTTACTTTCAGTCTGTATG
>NW_020173098.1:0-196 GCF_003031525.2 Neophocaena asiaeorientalis asiaeorientalis
GTGCCATAAAAGTGTTAACTGTTAATATTGATTATATGTATTATTTGTATATTGTAATATGGAAAAAATTGTGACTAACATTTTTTTAAACGTTTTATTTTATATTAGAGTATAGTTGATTAACAATGTTGTATTAGTTTCAGGTGTACAACAAAGTTATTCAGTTATACATATACATTACATATACATATATCCA
>NW_020173098.1:277-503 GCF_003031525.2 Neophocaena asiaeorientalis asiaeorientalis
GCTCCGGACGCGCACGCTTAGCGGCCATGGCTCACGGGCCCAGCCGCTCCGCGGACCAGGGCACGAAGCCGTGTGCCCTGCATGGGCAGGCGGACTCTCAACCACTGCGCCACCAGGGAGGCCCTCAAATTCTTTTCCCAATTAGGTTGTTACATAATATTGAGCAAAGTTCCCTATGCTATTTTGTAGGTCCTTGTTGGTTATCCATTTTAAATATAGTAGTGTG
>NW_020173099.1:0-231 GCF_003031525.2 Neophocaena asiaeorientalis asiaeorientalis
TGTTTAACGTATCAATTAAGTCCATCTTGTTTAACGTATCATTTAACGTCCATCTTGTTTAACGTATCATTAAGTCCATCTTGTTTAACGTATCATGTGTTTCCTTATTTATTTTCATTTTGGATGATCTGTCCATTGGTGAAAGTGGGGTGTTAAAGTCCCCTACTATGAATGTGTTACTGTTGATTTCCCCTTTTATGGCTGTTAGTATTTGTCTTATGTATTGAGGTG
>NW_020173099.1:520-816 GCF_003031525.2 Neophocaena asiaeorientalis asiaeorientalis
GGTGGGAGCATTTAATCCATTTACATTTAAGATAATTATCAATATGTATGTTCCTATTCCCATTTTCTTAATTGTTTTGGGTTTGTTATTGTAGGTCTTTTCCTTCTCTTCTGTTTCTTGCCTAGAGAAGATCCTTTAGCATTTGTTGTAAAGCTGGTTTGGTGGTGCTGAACTCTCTCAGCTTTTGCTTGTCTGTAAAGGTTTTAATTTCTCCATCAAATCTGAATGAGATCTTTGCTGGGTAGATTAATCTTCGTTGTAGGTTTTTCTCTTTCATCACTGTAAATATGTCCTGC
>NW_020173100.1:0-494 GCF_003031525.2 Neophocaena asiaeorientalis asiaeorientalis
AAAAAAAAAAGGAAGAAGAGAGCAACCAAACCAAAGAACAAATCCACGAATGATAACAAGTGCTAGAAACTATACTAAAATGAAACAAAACAGAACAAAATGGACAGACAGAACCCTAGGACAAATGGTAAAAGCAAAGCTATACAGACAAAATCACACACAGAAACATACACACTCACAAAAAGTAAGGGATACAAATAATAAATCTTGCTCTCAAAGTCCACCTCCTCAATTTGGGATGATTCGTTGTCTATTCATGTATTCCACAGATTCAGGGTACATCAAGTTGATTGTGGAGATTTAATTCGCTGCTCCTGAGGCTGCTGGGAGAGATTTCCCTTTCTCTTCTTTGTTTGCCCAGCTCCCGGGGTTCAGCTTTGGATTTGGCCCCGCCTCTGCGTGCAGGTCGCCGGAGGGCATCTGTTCTTTGCTCAGACAGGACGGGATTAAAGTAGCAGCTGATTCGTGGGCTCTGGCTCACTCAGGCCGGGGGG
>NW_020173101.1:0-173 GCF_003031525.2 Neophocaena asiaeorientalis asiaeorientalis
TAACCTGTCCCCTAAACCGTCCCCGTCCCCTAGCCCTAAACTTAAACCTAATCTTAACCCTAACCCCTAACCGAAGCCTTACCCAAACCCGTCGGCTAATCCTAACCCGTATGCTAACTCTAACCCGTACCCTAACACGTACGCTCACCCTAAACCGTTGTCATACCCTAACC
>NW_020173101.1:266-418 GCF_003031525.2 Neophocaena asiaeorientalis asiaeorientalis
AACCCGTCGGCTAATCCTAACCCGTATGCTAACTCTAACCCGTACCCTAAGACGTACGCTCAACTTAAACCGTTGTCATACCATAACCTGTCCCGTAACCCGTCCCCGTCTACTAACACTAACCCTAACCCTAACCCTAAACCTAACCCTTA
>NW_020173102.1:0-300 GCF_003031525.2 Neophocaena asiaeorientalis asiaeorientalis
CCATTTGTAGCAACATGCATGGACCTAGAGATTATCATACTGAGTGACGTAAGTCAGACGGAGAAAACCAAATATGATATGATATCACTTCCATGTAGAATCCAGAACAATGGTACAAATGAACTTATTTACAAAACAGAAATACACTCACAGACATAGAAAACAAACTTACAGTTAAAAGAGGGGAAAGGGAGAGAGGGATAAATTAGGAATTTGGAATTAAGGGGTACACACTACTGTATACAAAATAGATTTAAAAAAGGACCTACTGTGTAGCACAGGGAACTATATTCAATATCT
>NW_020173103.1:0-752 GCF_003031525.2 Neophocaena asiaeorientalis asiaeorientalis
CATATGACCAAGTGGATTATACATATGACGCTGGAATTCAATGTTGGTTCAACATCCATAAATCAATCAATGCCATGATACATGACATTACCAGAATGAAAAAAACAACCCCCCGCCATGATCATCTCAACAGATGCAGAAAAAGGATTTGGAAAAAACTCAACATTCTTTCAGATAAAAATCCTCCATAAACTAGGAATAGAAGGAAATGAACATAAAGAAGGCCAAATATGAAAAGGACACAGCTAATATCAAACTCAATCGTGAAAAAGTGACAGCTTTTCCTTTATGAACATGAAGGCAAGGATGTCCAATCTTGCCACTTTTATTCAGCATAGTTTTGGAAATCCTAGACAGATAAATTAAGTAAGGAGAAGAAATAAAAGACATTCACATCAGAAAGGAAGAAGTAAAATTATCTTTGTAGATGACACAATTTTTTTGGTAGCAAGTCTTACCAACTCCACAGAGATGAATTCACTAAAGTGGAAATACATAAAAATCAACATACAGAAGTCAATTACATTTCTACTCAATAACAATGAAAAATCTGAAAAGTAAATTAAGAAAACAATCCCATTATCAACTTCAATGCAAAGAATAAAATACTTAGAAATAAACATAACCAGAGGTGAAACACCTGTACACTCAAAAGTATAAAAATATGATGAGGAAAATTAAAGAAGACACTGATGATACAGAAAGACATCTCATGTTCGTGATTACTATTTTCAGAATGTACATACTACCAG
>NW_020173104.1:0-1187 GCF_003031525.2 Neophocaena asiaeorientalis asiaeorientalis
TTGAAAGTTTGGTGCCAGTATCTGCAAAGAAAGAAGAAAGTGAAGAAGGAAAGATAAGTTTATCAAACATCCCAATAGTGAAGGTGTGTGAAAGCAACTTTTGAAAAAGTTAATCTGTCAGAGTTTAGCCGTATTATTACATTTTATTTTATTCATTGAAAATAAATAATTATCAATGAATCCTTTCTAGATTTTCTAGTTTCCCAAAGTTCCCTGTATTCACATTCTAAGAGGAAAAAATGGTATTTTAAGTCACTGCTCTCCACCTTATATTATTTATAATCACTCCTCGTGACCTCTTCCTTCCAAGAAACGTGATCCTGAGAAGTGTCCTTTGTTTGTCTTTGTGGAGTAAGTGATGAGGATGCATCCTGGAGACCTGTGAGATGTTCAACTTGTGGCATAATGAAACTAGGATGGAGAGTTCTGGAAAGATCTGGAAAGGTGGCTGGTAGAGTGTGGCCAGATGTGGGAGAAGAGAGACGTACAGAGAGAGGGAGAGGAAATTTTCAGAGGGAGAAAATGAAACAAATAATTAAATAAGTTTTGTTGTGTGGTGTGGGATGCAAGCCTTTCTCTCCCCCTTTCCTTCACAATGTCTTTGTTAAAGACTGTGTTTGTCATTAGTTTTACTAAGATAGGATTTGCCGTTTTGTCTGGATACTGAGAATGGACCCATGGAAACAGTTACCTTTGGGTTATCTCTGACTATCTTTAAAGAAGAACATAAATATTGGCCACACTATCTATGCACATGCTATCACTATGCCTTTTTTGTTCTCTGTTCATACATCTAAGTCTTCTTCTTTCTTTAAGGTCAATCTCAAATCTCATCTGAAACGTACATTTATTGATAGATTCAACCCATAATGAACTGTCCCTTCTTTGTCCTCCTTAGGCTCTGATTATTTATAAAAACTCATTTTTGAACTTAGAAACTGTCCAATATGATATATTAGTTATTTCATCAGCATATGTTATATCCTCAACACAATTATACGCTTTTGTGGGGCTGGGATCATACATTCTGTAATTTTTTCTCAGTACTTACACTTACTTTGATAAAAAGCGCATTCATTCATCTAAACACCATTTATTGAGTGTTAATTAAATATCTCAACTCAGTAAATATTGTCTGAATGAATGCACGCATGAATGAGGGAGTATGCAATAGGTAGCTTAATGTA
>NW_020173105.1:0-772 GCF_003031525.2 Neophocaena asiaeorientalis asiaeorientalis
TGATACCAAAACATGACAAAGATGTCACAAAGAAAGAAAACGGCAGACCAATACCACTGATGAACATAGACGCAAAACTCCTCAACAAAATACTAGCAAACAGAGTCCAACAGCACATTAAAAGGATCATACACCATGATCAAGTGGGGTTTATCCCAGGAATGCAAGGATTCTTCAATATACGCAAATCAAAGCAAATCAATCAACATGATACACCATATTAACAAATGGAAGGAGAAAACCCAGATGATCATTTCAATAGATGCAGAGAAAGCTTTTGACAAAATTTAACACCCATTTATGATAAAAACACTCCAGAAAGTAGAAATAGATGGAAATTTCCTCAACATAATATAGGCCATATATGACATACCCAACATCATACTCAATGGTAAAAAACTGAAATCATTTCCACTAAGATCAGGAACAAGACAAGGTTGTCCACTCGCACCACTCTTATTCAACACAGTTTTGGAAGTTGTAGCCACAGCAGCATTCAGAGAAGAAAAAGAAATAAAAGCAATCCAAATTGGAAAAGAAGAAGTAAAGATGTCACTGTTTGCAGATGACATGATACTTTACATAGAGAATCTTACAGATGCTACCAGAAAACTACTAGAGCTAATCAATGAATCTGGTAAAGTAGCAGGATACAAAATTAATGCACAGAAATCTCTTGCATTGCTATACACTAATGATGACAAATCTGAAAGTGAAGTTAAGAAAACACCCCCATTCACCATTGCAACAAAAAGAATAAAATATCTAGGAA
>NW_020173106.1:0-23937 GCF_003031525.2 Neophocaena asiaeorientalis asiaeorientalis
TATGAACTTCCCTCTTGGAAATGCTTTTGCTGCATCCTGTATGTTTCAGTATGTTGCACAATAGTCCCCCTTTACCTGCAGTTTTTCTTTTTATTTTTTAAGGTTTTTAAAATTTATTTATTTTTGGCTGTGTTGGGTCCTCGTTTTTGGCTGTGTTGGGTCCTCGTTTCTGTGTGTGGGCTTTCTCTAGTTGCGGCGAGCTGGGTCCACTCTTCATGGCGCTGCACAGACCTTTCACTGTCGTGGCCTCTCTTGTTGCAGAGCAAAAGCTCCACACGTGTAGGCTCAGTAGTTGTGGCTCACAGGCCCAGTTGCTCCGCGGAATGTGGGATCTTCCCAGACCAGGGCTCAAACCTGTTTCCCCTGCATTGGCAGGCAGATTCTCAAGCACTGCACCACCAGGCAAGCCCTGCAGTTTTGCTTTTTACACTTTCAGTTACCTGCAGTCAACTGTGGTCTGAAAATATTAAATGGAAAATTACAGAAATAGACATTTTAAGAATACTTGAAACATTTTTTTAAATAAAGTTTTGAATTGTGCATTGTCCTGAGGAGTGTGATAAAACTTTTTGCCATCCTGCTCCATCTTGCCTGGGATATGAATCATCCCTTTGTTCATTTTATACACACTGTGTGTGCATGTGTATGTATAGGAAAAAACAATATTTGTGGGGTTAATTACTATAAATGGTTTCAGGCATGCACTCAGTGTCTTGGAATGTATCCCTCACAAATAATGGGGTTCTACTATATTTCCGTTTCATTTGTCTCAAGGTACTTTTTAAAATTTCTCTCTTGGGCTTCCCTGGTGGCGCAGTGGCAGAGAGTCCGCCTGCCGATGCGGGGGACGCGGGTTCGTGCCCCGGTCCGGGAAGATCCCACGTGCCATCATTTGTCTCAAGGTACTTTTTAAAATTTCTCTCTTGATTTCTTTAACCTATTGGTTTTTCAATATCATTTTTAATCTCCACATGTGAATTTTCCAGTTATCTTCTCATAATGGATTTCTAGTTGTATGGCACTGTGGTCAGGAAAGATGCTTTATATGACTTTCATCTTCTTAAATTTATTAAGACTTGTTTTGTGGCCTAACATATGCTCTCTCCTGGAGAATGTTCTATGTGCCCTTGAGAAGATTGTGTATTCTGTTGCTTTTGGATGGAATGACTGGCCTAATGTGTCACTGAAGTCCAGTGTTTCTTTATTGATTTTCTGTCTGAATGATGTATCCACTGATGAAATTGGGGTATTAAAGTCTCTTTCTGTTATTTATTTTTTTTATTTTTCTTGCTGTACGCGGGCCTCTCACTGTTGTGGCCTCTGCCTTTGCGGAGCACAGGCTCTGGATGCGCAGGCTCAGCGGCCATGGCTCATGGGCCCAGCCGCTCCACAGCATGTGGGATCTTCCCAGACCGGGGCACGAACCCGTGTCCCCCACATCGGCAGGCGGACTCAACCACTGCGCCACCAGGGAAGCCCCCTTTCTGTTATTGTATGGCTTTCTACTTCTCCCTTTAGATCTGTTAAATTTTGTTTTACATATTCAGATGTTCGTTTTTTGAGTGCATAAATGTTTACAAATGTTATATTCTCTTTTTGGATTTACTCCTTTATCGTTATATAATGACCTTTTTTGTCTCTTATAACAGTCTTTATCGTAAATCTATTTTGACTGTTACAAGTATATCTGCCCCAGCTTTCTTCTGGTTTCCATTTGCATGGAATATTTTTTTCCATTCTTTCAGTCTGTGTGCACTTGTACCTCAGGTGAGGTTTTTGTAGGCAGTATATAGGTGAGTCTTTTTTTTTTCAATCCATTCAGCCACTCTGTGTTTTGATGGGAGAATTTATTATTTGTTTTATATTTAAAGTAATTATTGATTGGTATGTCCTTATTGCTATTTTGTTCACTGTTTTCTGGCTGTTTTGTAATTCCTATTTTCCTGTCTCCTTTGCTTGCTTAGATTCCTGTCTTTTTTGGTATGCTTAGATTCCTTTACCTTTTTCTTTTGTGTATCTACCACAGGTATACCACAGAGATATTGCAGGTTCAGTCCACTGCAATAAAGCAGTTATCACAATGAAGCAATTATCACATGAATTTTGGTTTCCTAGTGTACATAAATCTATGTTTACCCTATATTATGGTCTATTAAGTGTTTAACAGCATTATGTATAAAAAGTGTATACATTATGTATAAAAAGTGTACCTTACTTTTAAAATACTTTAGAGCTAAAAAATACCAACCATCATCTGAGCCTTCAGTGAGTCATTGTAGTAACATCAAAGATCATTGATCACAGATCACCATAACAAATAGTATAATTTGAAAGGAGAAAGGGGAATCAAGATGACAGGGTAGGAGGATGTGGAACTCCCCTACCCCTACAACACATCAAAAATACTTCTACAGTTCTCACAGAAAATTAACTGGAACCTGGCAGAAGAACTTTTTTTTTTTTTTGGCCCACACTGCACAGCTTGCAGGATCTTAGTTACACAACCAGGAATTGAACACACGCCCCTACAGTGGAAGTGCAGAGTCTTAACCACTGGACTACCAGGGAGGTCCCCAGAAGAACTTCTGTACAACCAAAGCCACAAGAAAGATCTCCATGTAACTGGGTAGGACAGAAAAAAAGACATTAGGTTGGGATCTGTGCCCTTGGGAGGGATCTGAAAGGAAGAGAAGGTCCACGCGGGCAGCCCCTCCCCTTGGGGAGCAAGCAGGTGGAGCCACAATCTGTGCATCCCAGCCCTGGCGTCCTGTAGAGAGGAGGCTAGCCCTCTTGGCTGCTCGGAGAACCACTGGGACAGTCAGAAGGGCTGGAGAAGCCAAGATGCTACTCGCAAGGAGTGTGCACATGCTGGCTTGTCAACCATCAGCGCAAAGAGAGCCTGGCACTGGCAGCTGATGCCTCGCCACTCCCCAGTGTGAATTGGGCAAACACCCTGGCCCTCTACACTCCACGCCACAGCCTGGTGGGAGGTCTGGGCCAACTGGGCCCTGGGAAAAGACTCAGTCTGTACACAAAGACAGACCAAGGGTCTTGGGTGTGATCTTGGTGGGGCAGCTGGAAGCAACCATTGTCCTTGCACACACAGGGCAGCACCCCAGGAATCCTGGGCAGACAGGCTCTGGGAGAGGACTCAGTCTAGCTATGCAGAGACAGCCTGGAGAACCCGGGTGTGATCCAGGCAGGGCAGCAGCAGATGTTGTCATGCGTATAGGAACATACAGCAACTCATCTCTTATTGCCCATAACTGGCAATTCCCTATGCATAGGGCAAATGAGAACACCCACATCAAAGTGGGTAGAAGCTGAGGCACTATCTTACCATAACCAGCCCCCAACCCATGTATGGCACCCCACTTTCAGGAAGGCACTCAAAACTCCAAGCTTCTCTTTAAGGAGCAAAGGGTTTAGACCCCACACTTGGCACCCCAGCTTTTAAAAGTCACACATGAAGACAAGCCCCCCAAACATCTAGCCTTTCAGGTATGGGGGGCACAACCACACAGCATGTGGGATCCTACTTCCCTGATCAGGGATGGAACCCACGTTCCCTGCAGTGGAAGGGTAGAATCTTATAGCCACTGGACCACCAGGGAAGTCCCAAAACATCTAGCTTTGAAAACCAGTGGGGCTTGTGTCCATGAGACCAACAAGGCTATAGTGAACTGAGAACAGCTCTTAAAGGGTCCTCTTTTCTAATGTTCCACCTGTTTATATCATTTTCAGACATAGCTTATTTTATTGCAGTTCACTTTACTGCACTTTACAGGTAATGCATTTTTTGCAAGTTGAAGGTTGGTTGTAACCCTGTGTGAAGCAAATCTATCGGCACCTTTTTTTCAATAGCATTTGCTCATTTTGTGTGTCTGTCATATTTTGGTAATTCTCACAGTATTTCAAATTTTTGTTACATTTGTTATGGTGGTCTGTGATCTGTAATCTTTGATGTTACTGCCATCACTTGCTGAAGGCTCTGATGATGGTTCGCATTTTTTAGAGTTAATATGTGCAACAACATGGATAAATCTTATATATATATGTATATATATGTATAGTTATATGTGTGTGTGTATATATATATATATATATATATATATTGCTAAGTGAAAGAACCCAGATTCCAAAGGATAAATACGATGTGATTCCAGTTATATGATATTTCTTGCTTGCATAGTTTTTGAAAAGAGGTCTGATTTAATTCTTATCCTTGTTTAAGTAAAACTAAGGTTTGTTTTTCCCTCTGGCTTCTTTCAGAATGTTCCCTTTGTCTTTGATTTTTCTCCAGTTGAAAATGATGTGCTTGGCAGTGCAGTTTTTGGTGTTCTTTTTTTTTCATGTTTTGTTTTTCTTAGCTTCCTGGATCTGCGGTTTGCTGTCTATCACTAATGTTAGGAAAATCTCAGTGATGATTGCTTCACTTATTTTTTTTTTTGTTCCTTTTTGCTTTTCTATCAGGTATTCTCATTTTGTGTATTTTACACCTGCTGTCATTGTCCCAAAGTTCTTAGATGTTGTATTCTTTTTTGTCTTTGCATTAAGCCCTGGTGAAACGGTCTCTTTTGAGGATAGGCCTTGTTAAGAATAGTTATTTCAAAATAGCTTCTTTCTTTCTTTCCAATTTTGGAAACAGTGGTTTGCTCTGTGTCTTCAGTTCTTTGCTTTTCTTCTTGTGAGGTTAGGAAGGATGGTTTCTAAGTTCTTTATACAAAGAACAAGAAAAGAGAAGTCTCTGACTCAAGTTTTTTGACTGCTGACAGCTTTGAAGCCTCATCCCTCCTTTCTCCTCTTGTGACCCACATGTATCCATGATGATAGGAAAGCCTTAGTTTCCTTCCTTTGGCAGTGACAAGAGATTCAATTCATGCCTGCTCCTGCCCTTGTATGTGAACTCCCTCTTCAGTCCACCCACAACCTCAACTAAAAAATAAGTCCATGTACTTTTCCTTGCACTCTCAAGCCATTTCATGCCTTCTTGAGAGGCCTGCCTTACTCCCCAGAGACCTCAATTATGGAAGTAATAAACCCTTTGTACACTATTGGCAGTGTGTGGTGTCATCAACTTACATATTCCTGTACTCGGGGCTGGGCTGTTAGGCTTCTGTGCACCATATGGGAGTTCAGAAGTGAGAGATGTTGGGAGGATTGCCTCTGGAGTGGCTGGCCAGGAAACTTCCACCTGAAATTAGAGAATGGAGGTTTTACATTGTTTGGAGGAAAGCGCTGGGAATTCTTTATGCATTATATAATCATGGGCAGATTCACCATCAGACCTTTGTGGAGTGCTGTGAATTCCTGTGCAATATGCATCTCTTAACCCATTCCTCAAGGTTATTTAGCAAGGGCTTTGACCAAAACGAAATGTTTTAGCACTTTATCGTTTCATTATGTGTGCTAAAAACTAGTGAGAAGCATCCCTGAGGCTCATTGTGTATAGGGTTTTGTGGAGGTCTAAGTAGCTGTGTCTTTTTAGCGTGTCATATCATGCAAAGTTGTCTGAGCCTTAACTTGTGAATAACTTCCTAGCTCCATGAATGGGACAGAGAGAGAATGGAGAAACTGAGTCTGCAATAAATTTTACACAAGCTAAAAGTACTACTTCTTTACAAGAATACTTTAATCTAGCCAGTTGCACCTGGCTATTTCTTATCACCTGGAGTAATTCTCAGGCCAGTATGGCAAACTGGTCCTTGTCACAAGTTGGATTTCCACAGGCCTCCTGGACTCTCATGTTTGGTGATGAGAATAGAAGAAAAAGCTTCCAGTTCTTCACTGTGTTTTATTCATTGAACGCTCCTGCAGATTTGACCTCATACATCATGGAGCGTACTGAGTTAAATGGTGTGTAATAACAAAGGAGATGAGTTTTTCTCACAAGAGATTGATGTGTTTAAAATGATTCATTTGTGTAGCATTTCTCTCATTTCTCCAGGGTGCTCTAGACCCTGACATCAGAGAGCAATAACATTTAAAGTAAAGTAATCACAGAATCCATGAATAAATAAATTGCATGTGTTCATTATGCTGTTAAATTCATGAAGAAGTAAGTAAGGACATAGAGTCAGTTTCTGATGACCAAGACATAAAATAAATAAATGAAGGTGACAGAATCATATGTAATCTTCCTGTACATTGAGTATAAATCCCCAGTTCTGTCAGACTCACACATCTTACTGGAAACTTTATAGAGATGTGATGCAGGAAATCTTGAGGAACCTGGCCTCAATAGGTAAGCATGACAACATTCCTTCACTTCAGTTAGAGAACAAGTATTTCTTGCCCATCAACACTGTTCCAAGATGTGGAATATGGAAAAGTAATACAGTAGTCCCCCCTTATCCGCAGGGGATACATTCCAAGACCACCAGTGGATGCCTGAAACTGCAGATAGCACTGAATCCTATACATACATACCTATGATAATAAGTTTAATTTAGAAATTTGGTGCACAGTAAGATATTGATAACAATAACTAAGAATAGAACATGTAAAATAGACATGAACTTAACATGCATAAGTGTTAAGTGTCCATAACTTGCAGTTTGAGATGAGACAGCAAAACTAAGATCAATTTCTTTTTCCTTCTTTACAATTTCATGATAGAAGATTCATTTTTCCTATAGATCTTAGCAACATCAATGTATGATTATTTTCTTCCCTTAAATCAAGAACTTTCATCTTTTCACTGAAATGAAGCACTTTATAACTTTTCTTTGGCATATCCTAATTACCAACATCACTATTCTTGCACTTTGGGGCCATCGTTAATTAAAATAAGGACTTCTTGAACACAAGCACTGCAATACCACCACAGTGATCTGAAAACTGAGATGGCTACTAAGTGACTGATGGGCAGGTAGCATATACAGCATGGATACACTGAACAAAGGGATGATTCACATCCTGGACAGGACAGACCTGGACATTGCAAGATTTCATCATATTACTTGGAAGGGTGCACAGTGTAAATTAATATTTTCAGACTGCAATTGACCATAGGTAACTGACACCACCGAAAGCGAATCTGTGGGTAAGGGGGAACTGCTGTACATTAGTAAATAAACTAAGCATGGTCACAGCTCATTGTGGACCTAAAATCTAATATATTTCTATAACTTCTAATAATTTGCATTATTTTTCTGGGTCTGCATTTTAGGGAAAAAAAAGGACAATCATAACACTGAAGATTGGTACAAAATCCAAGGGAGAAAACTAAGGTGAGTCACACACACAGTAGATATCAGTGTGCCACATGAGAATCCTGGTATGTCATAAACTTTTTAAAATAAAACAACCCCAGCTTCAAAGTTATCCATAAATTTTTTTCACCAAAAACATTTACTTAAACATGACATAGATGTCCAGTGTTTTTGGAAACAATATTAAGAAACCCAATATATTAATATTACTGTTTTCATAATAGCTATGTCAAGTCCTCTTACAGAGCTTTCAGTATAAATCACCCTCAAAAAATTCAGAAAGGGCAAAAAACCTTCACTTTTGCTATAAAATATAAAAATGTAATTCTAATACCCTACTAATAAATGTGAAATTGTTAAAGAAATCATCGATAATTTCTCATTTTTTTACAGAAGTCGTATGGTAGAAAAACTCTGTGAAAGCAAAGAAGGTAATCAAGATGGAGAAATTGTCAGCCAGATTCCAAATCTTAATCTGAACCAGAAAACTCTTTCTGGAGTAAAACCATGTGACTGTAACGTGTGTGGGAAAGTCTTCATACGTCATTCATTCCTTAATAGGCACATCAGATCTCACAGTGGACACAAACCATATATGAGTATCGTGAATATGAGGAGAAGCCATATAAATGCAAGGGATGTGGGAAAGCCTTCAGTTACCACAAATCTGTTCACAGACATGAAAGGACTCACACTGGAGAGAAATCCTATGAATGTAAGGAATGTGGGAAAGCCTTCACATGGTTCACAACCTTTCAAAGACACATGATAACACACACTGGAGAAGGACCCTATAAATGGAAGGACTGTGGGAAAGCCTTGAGTTGTTCCACTTCATTTCGAGCACATGAAAGAAATCACACTGGAGAAATACCCTATGAATGTAAGCAGTGTGGTAAAGCCCTCAGTTGTCCCAGTTCCTTTCGAAGACATGAAAGGATTCACACTGCAGAGAAACAATACGAATGTAAACTATGTGAGAAAACCTTCCGTTCTCCTCTAGGTTTGCGAATACATGAAAGAATTCACACTGGAGAGAAACCCTATGAATGTAAGCAATGTGGTAAAGCCTTCATTTCTCTTTCAAGCATTCGTACACACATGATAACACATACTGGAGATGAACCTTATAAACGTAAGGAATCTGGGAAAGCCTCCATTTGTCCCAGTTTGTTTTGATCACATGAAAGGACTCACACTGGAGAGAAGTCATATGAATGTATACAGTGTGGTAAAACTTTCAGTTGGCCCAGTTCATTTCGAATACACGAAAGAACTCACACTGGAGAGAAACCCTATGAATGTACAGAATGTGGAAAAACCTTCATTTATCACACAACCTTTCAAGGACACGTGAGAAAGCACACTGGAGAGAAACCCTATAAATGTAAAGAAAGAATGTGGGAAAGCCTTCATTTCTCCATCAAGTGTTCAAACACACATGGTAACACACACTGGAGATGGACCTTGTAAGTGTAAGGAATGTGGAAAAGCATTCAGTTTTCCCAGTTCATTTAGAATACTTCAAAGAACTAACACAGGAGAGAAACCCTATGAATGTAAACAATGTGGCAGAGGCTTCAGTTGTTATGCATCCTTTCAAACACATGAAAAAACTCACACTGGAGAGAAACCTTATGACTGTACAGAATGTGGGAAAGCCTTCATTTATTGCACTACCTTTCAAGGACACATGAAAATACACACTGGTGAGAAACACTACAAATGTAGAGAAGGTGGGAAAGCCTTCAGTCGACCCAGTTCCTTTCGAAGGCATGAAAGATCTCATACTTAATGGAAACTTCTTGAATGTAAGCAATGTGGGCAAAACATCAGTTGGCCTTCATTCTTACATGGGAAAACTCCCACTGGAAAGAAACCCTATATGTGTAAGAAATCTGAGAAAGCCTGATACAAATTAATCCATGTATAATGTTCCAGAAAAAAATAACATGAAAGAATAATTTTTAGAGTTACATCGTCTTTATCAGTGCCTCATTAAAGGGGATCTCTCGACTGGATATTTACTACTTACGTTCAAAAATGAACACTGAAGTGAGATAATTCGGTAAGTACTCTGTAAGCAGTACTACATAATGATTAACAGGTATTGTTTTGCCCTTAAATCAATTAACATTTTTCTCTCTTCATTTTGGAGCCTGTTTGATCCATGGTTGAATTGACATGTATTCCTAATATGCAGGTTGGTTTAATTTTTATGTTTTGATCATTTTGTATGGGGCTATTGATAAATGACATTTTGGTATTTGTTGGGATTTCCCTACTGGCCTCCTGTAGTGCCAGGTATTGGATATTCCTTACCCATTATATAGTCCATCCTTCTTATGAGAAAATCTACTCTTGTTTTGGCCAGAAGAGCCTTATTTCATTTTCCTTGCTAGTAAAAGATGGCATAAATTTGTAAATATCATAGTGTATATAGTCTCATGTGAATTATTTCTATGTTTTGCCCTTTGCTCTTTGTCATTCCTTCTGGCTAGGATTTGAATAATAAAGAGTTTGCATTAACACATTGACCAGGGGATTTTTGCAGAAACTAACACCTGTGGCTGGCAATTTGTTATGTAAATGAATATTGAAACATCCACATTTGAGTAAATATCAACAACTTTTTTTGCACTTAATGTATTTATTTGAAACTTTGTACATGTCTTACTAAGCATTCTAATATTTCTTTAGAGTGTGATAGGCAGTATAGCAAGCACCTCTGTGCAGGGGAACAGAACATCTATTACAAACATACCGTGTTTCACTGTGCTTTCCCCTGGAAGAGCAGACTTTCTGGCGGCAATTTTTTTTTTTTTTTGGTCCTGTGGGTATTATTTCCTCTAGAATATGTTCGTTTATTTTACCTAGTCGACAAGGTGGATCTTTATGGGGGACTCTTTTAAAAAGTCACAGGAAGGACCAGGTGCGGGTCTACCACTGCATTCACCAGAATGGTCAGTTACCCATTCTCTAGCTACTGCTAACAAAAATTGCTTGTAAGTCATTTCATTAAGACTACAATAAATTTTAAATGCATTGAATAAACCACAGTTACTCAAATGGAAACCCACTTTCTTATACCATTTTCAAGTTTTCCAGAGGATATTGAAGTTTGCCAGATACTGATCAGATCGATCAACTCCTTTCATATATTTATTATACTCTAATATACAAGTGGGCTTAGTTATCTGATGGCCAGTCCTCCTGTCTTCCTTTCCTGTAGATGCTATGGAAGCGTCATGAATAGTTGTCACCCTGCGGACTAGCCTCTTGTCTTTCCATATAGGAAGAATCACTTCTCCCTTCCATAAGGATGTTATTTCTCCCCTCTATAGATTTTTAGATTTCTCCTTTAATTGGTTTGGTAGACCATGATTCTCTTATAGTCCCACAAACTCTGGTTTTATATTTCAACAGTATTTCAGATGTGGACACACTGTTTTATTTTTCAGTAGTATTTCAGATGTGGACACACTGTTGTAATAATTGTCTTGGTAAATATGGTGCCATGAACCAAGGTAAGGTTGTAGGACTGATAATATTGTTTCTTGCAGTTTCTTTACTTCACCTGTGTAAATCTCAAGGTTGCATATATACCCAGTTTCACTAACAATCCTGACCAAAATTCCATATTTTGTAAGACGCGGGACTCTTAAAAAGTCACAGGAAGGACCAGGTGCGGGTCTACCACTGCATTCACCAGAATGGTCAGTTACCCATTCTCTAGCTACTGCTAACAAAAATTGCTTGTAAGTCATTTCATTAAGACTACAATAAATTTTAAATGCATTGAATAAACCAGTTACTCAAATGGAAACCCACTTTCTTATACTATTTTCAAGTTTTCCAGAGGATATTGAAGTTTGCCAGATACTGATCAGATCGATCAACTCCTTTCATATATTTATTATACTCTAATATACAAGTGGGCTTAGTTATCTGATGGCCAGTCCTCCTGTCTTCCTTTCCTGTAGATGCTATGGAAGCGTCATGAATAGTTGTCACCCTGCGGACTAGCCTCTTGTCTTTCCATATAGGAAGAATCACTTCTCCCTTCCATAAGGATGTTATTTCTCCCCTCTATAGATTTTTAGATTTCTCCTTTAATTGGTTTGGTAGACCATGATTCTCTTATAGTCCCACAAACTCTGGTTTTATATTTCAACAGTATTTCAGATGTGGACACACTGTTTTATTTTTCAGTAGTATTTCAGATGTGGACACACTGTTGTAATAATTGTCTTGGTAAATATGGTGCCATGAACCAAGGTAAGGTTGTAGGACTGATAATATTGTTTCTTGCAGTTTCTTTACTTCACCTGTGTAAATCTCAAGGTTGCATATATACCCAGTTTCACTTTCACTAACAATCCTGACCAAAATTCCGTATTTTGTAAGTTTTCCAGGATTTGAATCTGAGTTGTCCTCTCCACTTTATCATTCTCTCGTCAAGTGATAGCTCTTGTTTGGGTATACAGATTGATTGAAATTTTGATAGAAAATAATCCAAAAGAGGTTTAACTTTTGAAATTCTGCAGGAAGTGAAGTTTTCCGAGTTAACATTAAAGTGAAGAAATGTCTATTTGTTCAAACCTTTTTCTCATCATAATCTTTTGAAAGATAAATAGGTGTTTCAATTAAGGGATCAGTCGACCAATATTCTTTCCAGTGTGACTTTCTTATTTGTCCCATCAAAAGTATTAACCCAAGAAACTTCTTTGTGTCACTGTTGGTTACATCAGTCCATTTTAAAGCCTTACCATACTTTTTATATGATTTTTCATTCTGTTGGTGATACAAGTTTGTTTGAGAAGGAACAACTCAAGAAAGTTGTTACCAAATACTGTTATTTCACTAACACTTTGTGGGTTATTTGCACCTGGCACACTGTAAAGTCTTCTGATTTTCATGAAATGTTGTCTTCAGTCCACTCTTCTGTAGAAGCAAAGGAGCATTCTCCAGCACTGTGAGTTTCATTTTCATTTCCTGTATCAGAATCAATCACTAAGGTTTTTTGTTGGTCTAATATTCACATCGTCTGAATCAGAACTATATTCTGAGATACTAGTATATACGTCACATGGACAATCAGAGAAAGTATCTGCATAAAATTCACCAAAAAATTCTTCTTCACTCAAAATTTCACGATGCATCACTTTTGAAAATTGTATGGCCATAAACTTGCGTTTATAATAGATAACAAGGTTGGAACAAAAACCTAATGGAGCAAAGTGTGAATGATAATGACAATCACAAGTTGTATAATGAACCTTGATCAACTTTAAGCTCTAACAACTTTGCACAGTGATGTTAATTGTATCACTCTCTAAAAACGTATTGGTACATCTCTGGTCAATAACATTCAGGTAACAAAAGATATATTAATACACCTCTTGTCAATAATGTGCTAAGAGGGACTTCCCTGGTGATCCAGTGGCCAAGACTCCACACTCCCAATGCCAGGGGGCCGGGTTCGATCCCTGGTCAGGGATCTAGATTCCACATGCTACAACTAAGAGTTCACATGCTACAACTAAAAATAAAAATTCCACATGCTGCAACTAAGACCCAATGCAGCCAAATAAATAAATAACTACTAAAAAAAATAATTAAGACAGACCTGTCACTGAATAAAATGTAGAATTGGAGTTGGCTTTCCTACCTTGTTTTATCACCTGGGTAATGTGACATTTTCTATAATCCATTTCTCTTATGGTTCCATGTGAGAATTCACATGTAGCCTCACTTGCATGAGATTTGAAATTCAGAAGTACAGGAGGCATTAGTCAGATTTCAGCAGCGTAGTCCGATTTCAGCAGCATGCAGGGAGACAGACGTGCAGGAACTTTGAGGACACTTGTTCTAGCCTGTTTTCCTGATTCCTTACCCTGCCAATCCAGAGTATCCTGGAAACCATAATCAGCTGGTTGACTTCCATTTTCTCAGACGTGTAGGTTTCCACACATCTTCACAAGTTCCACATCAAAGATCCATCATATTTTGGATTTGGACTTTCCTGCAAGTTTCCATGAGTCCACCAGGCAACTAATTCTAACTTTCAGGGTTCAGAGTATTCTCTGATGCTTGGACGTCCATATTCTCTAGATCATATTCATATAAGGTCTAATTTGTATAGTAAACACCTAATTCTGGTAATACTGATAGTGACCATGTGTTCCTGATTCCACTATGACAGCTATGGTTGCACAGTCCAAAAGAACCATATTGGAGTTTGTTCCTCTGCTGCACTGTTCAGTGACTGCCCTGGCCCAGCCCCTCCAAGTGAGAATTGGCACCTTCCTTATATCAGGCAGATTGTGGGTGCTTCCCGTTGCTCACAGCTGTACACAATTCCTCAGGACATTTTCAATTATGTTTGATTGTGATTACAAACAATACATTTTTGTTGAACAAAATCTGTTGTTTTAGAAATATTTTCATTACCTGTTTTCATACAATTTGCACACTAATAAATGTGTTTTTCATTTCCTGAACACGTATATTTAAATATTCTGTTGTGACTGAATTTTCAGGTGAACTTTGTAATTTGGTCAAGTTAATTGCTACACATTCTCATTCAATAATCCCTTGTGTATACATGTTCCGGTATTTCTTTCCTCAGGTAAATTTTATTTTTATTTCTACATAGTTATGATTTTTGTCTTGAAACGAATTTCTCATTTGTTTTGTCAGCGTCATGTGGCCAGAACCCACTGGGATCACACCAGCAGTCAACAAGAGTGGTGTCATAAGTTGTAGTACCCAGACTGACCACAAACCCTAAATGACTGGATTTATCAGTAAGGGTGCTCAAAAGGATTTACAATTTGGCTTTTGGTAGGTGATTTGATTACTCTTCAGGGAAACAAGATGTTTCTGGATGTACTGGATGCTGCAAGAAGGTGAACTTAATTCTATCCTAGGTAGTCATAATCAATGTTTTCTAGAAGACAAAAACAGTGTAGTGAAGCTAAATCTAATTCACAGGAAGCTCCAGTCAGTCATATTATTGAGAAGAGCAGAATCTTGGTAATTTTTATGATTTGGAATTGTCTCATCGTTTTTAGTGATATGGTTACAAAATACCCTTATTTTTGTCTTGATCCATTTGTGATCACTGAACAGCTTTGTCTGATGATGCAAGTGTTTGACATTTTTCTCTTCAACATGATAAAAGAACACAAGGCCAGCATCCAGTCCCCTGGTGTTACTTTTTACCTTTCCTACCCATTATCTAAACACTCTTATACTTCCTGTGGTATACTGGATGGATAGTGTTTACCATAAAGTATCTCAGTGAAAATATATAAATTCACTTCTTAGTAAAGTATACGATACCTTTTAATATCTCCTTTATAACTCAGCTGATACCTATATGTTCAGGTAAATTGTGAGAGAACACAAACCTAGCAAGAGAGAAAGACAGGATCACTGTTCTAGTTAAGTATTTCTTGCTCAGAGACTATACTCTTGATGCAATTTCAACATGCCTGGCACTAGATTCAACACATACCCAGTTTAGCACAAA
The DNA here is from genome assembly GCF_003031525.2 of Neophocaena asiaeorientalis asiaeorientalis. Lineage (NCBI taxonomy): Eukaryota > Metazoa > Chordata > Mammalia > Artiodactyla > Phocoenidae > Neophocaena > Neophocaena asiaeorientalis. The sequence goes on from NW_020173106.1 coordinate 14,752, forward strand.
TAAGGCACTCTAGGATTTGGATATAGACGCATGAAACAAGTTCTTACAGTCCTGGTGCTCATATTTTTGTGGGAAAAGGGAGATAGTTAACAAATGATGAAGCTTTGGTTTATAAGATGGAAATGAGAGCTTTGAAGGAAAGTAAATAATGACATGTCAGATAATAGAGAGGCTGGGAGTGTGTGTATATCTTTCTTATGAGGATAGGAGCCTCAAGTGAGTGAGGATGTCATTATTGATCACTTGTATTTCTATTAACTTACAGGAACTTCTTGGGTGTGGAAGTAAATACAGGGCAGCAGTGTAGAAAGTCCTGCTTTCTTTGATTAACAGTAAAGATTCCCCATAAAGGTAAAGATATAATATGGTTCATCTTCATTTTTGCAGTTTCCTGTACACAACATGTGATCATGAGTTTGGACATAGGTTTCTGGGACTTGAGACTTTCCTTTGATCTGGCCACAGATATTTGTGGCATCTTTTTGTTTAACATCGTTTAAGAAACTATTCACTTTAACTATTTCAAGTTTTATATTTGGCATTTTCATTTTGCTTGTATACTGACTGAAACAGTATATACTCTATTAAACCCTGGAGTTCCCCCCAGTCTGAGAAAAGGTTATGTTCATCTGCACTGTTCTAGCCCAGCCTGAGTTTATACTGTGAGTAGAGTGATATTTATGTAAGTCTACTGTGATTTCCTGGTGGAAACAACAAAAAGAGCTATGGATGTTTAGAAGGCAATCATCCAAGGAATAATTGAGGTGAGCTACAGAGGGTATCATTTTGAGTAATATCCTAATTTAATGTGAAAGGAGATAGTGGAAAATTTTAATGCCTTTCTGTAAGAGAATTAGTTGAAAGCTTTTTTTTTTCAGTGACCCACAAAGCCTCATATCCCATCTTACTGTTCACAGGTATCATTTCTATATGCTTAGACTTAAAGCACATATTCTAGAGTAGGAGTATACAAAAGTAACAGCTCTGAGTTTTATTAAAGAGCAAAGGAAAGCCAAATTCTGTCCATTTTTAGTGCTAACTTACATTTTCTTAGCACTGTAAAGATTGTCATTTCATAATTATTAGTCTCCCTTTTGACGTCCCTGCAAGTCATTCCTTCCATCATTCCTAACGTCTTAACGAGAAGGTTACCATGGTAGAAGAGGTTATTACCCAAACGTACAGAGCTCACAGTAATGGAATCTCAGTTTTGAAAGCCTAATGTATGCCACCAACTTATCACTTGTCAAAATTTTAAACTCAGAAGAACACTGCAAGGGACTTCCCTGGTGGTCCAGTGGCTAAGACTCTGTGCTCCTAGTGCAAGGGGCCCAGGTTCAATCCCTGGTCAGGGAACTAGAACCCACGTGCCACAACTAAAGATCCTCCATGCTACAACTGAAGAGCCCATATGCTGCAGCTGAAGAGCCCATATGCTGCAGCTAAGACCTGACACAGCCAAATAATTTTTTAAAAAAAGAATAACACTGCAAGAAATTACTCACTTTGAAAGAAAATATGGCATCAAATTTCACAGATGACTCAAGTGGCAATATGTTCTATTTGTTACATTCTGGAAAGGCATACCTAGGGACCTAAACCATCAAGTCAGTGGTGAAGGGGTTTGGTAGAAAGGGGCATCACAAAAATGTTCTTTTGGGGTGATGGAGTATAACCCATCTTTTGGTGGTAATGTTACTGTACATTTGTGAAAACTCACAACTACACTTAAAACATGGTATATATAGGTATTTAAAATAATTAACAAAAAGCAATGCTTTCACATGCTAGGAAAATGTTAATCTTTGTTGAATCTTGATTTTTACATGTGCAACAGTTATTTCCACCACCTTTTGGTACTACTTACAAAGAATTGAAGGACCAGGAAGAAGGACTCAGTCCTCAACAGGCCTCTCTTGAAATCTCAATTTAGAAAACACCCTCTAGGGCTGCACTGGCCCTCATCTCATAACAGGAGTGGAGTGAGAGGGCTCCCAGATCTTTTGAGTTTAAGTTAGGTTCCACGGTCAGACCTCTGGAAGTACTATGGTTCTGAAACATAAAGGTGTATCCCACAGTCTCCCTGAGTGGAATCTGCCTGGGAACATCCTAATTCATGATCATCAGCATCATATCTTTTCCAGGCTCATCTTTAGGCCATTTCCAGCTCTACATTTTCCAGCTCAAGCCTACTCTGTGCCCCCTACTGGCAAACATCTTTAGAAATCCACACCTGCTCCACTCTGGAAAATTTCTCTGTGGCAACACCAGGGGGTTGTGAGCTGAGATGGTGGAAGAAACAGTGGTCAAACCCATGTCATGGGTACATACCTCTCAGCTGCAACAATCCCAGGTGTCCCATAATTATCATCTCTACTTGCTTACTTACAAAATACTTAAGCATCAGATTTTGAACAGGAAAACAAAAGGATCTAGACTCTGACCAAATAACAGGCACTACGTTAGCGTTGCCCTCCCCACACTCCTACACCACAAAGGCCCTAGCAGCCACCCCTCATGCTTCCCAAGTCTCTAAACCACCCATGATGGCCATAAACCAGGACATTCTGGTGTAAGAAACTATTCTCAGCCTAGTGCTAAACACAGAGCAGCCACTGTTGGTAATGGACACAGTCTGGAAATGGAGGATCTCAGAGGCCCTGAGCTGATGATTCAGTGTAGCCAGCTTTCCATTTTGTCTTGGGTAGTGAAGCCAGGATCCCTCAGGCTTTTTTCACCACAGAGGCTTCCTCATTGAAAGGATAATGGTACCTACAGGATAAAGCCAAAATTGGGACCTCTGGCACATCTCAACTACAGGAGGAAGTGTGTTCCCTTCTGAGTAATGCAGTTGTTCTGGAGGAGGTCACCCCTTTTCTAGACTCATTGGCCATTTGGAGAGTCGCTTAGGATCGCATGAAGGACCTTGAGAGTTCATATACTTTATAGACCATGTGCTACCACCACACCTGATGGAGTCCACTGGAGAGAATGGCAGGTTCTGCCCCCGATCAAAGAAGATATCCCTGATAAAAACGGCACCCAAGCATCCGCTCAAATTCCAGCAAGCACACTAGCACTACAGGCTGCCCTGGCCAATAGTCAAACTCACCTGGACATTTTCACAGATCCTCTGACCGTTGCCAATGATCTTGCTATCCAGTCCCACCAATAGTGACAAGAACTCCTTATCACCACTCTGGGATAAAGAACTCTGGGAATGTCTTGCTTCACAGTTACCCAATCAAGGTCACTCCTAACTCTGCACATATGAAACTCTGCACTCCTAACTCTGCACATAAGAAACCTCTCAAACCTGATGGTATTAATCTTGTCTCTGTGGGCCCATGATGTGTGAAACCATTGAGAGACCTCTACCCTAAAGCTCTAGGCTAAAGCTCTACCCTAAAGCCCTAAAGCTCTAGAATGCAAGGGACTCCCCTCCTCTGCCATGGCTAACTTACTGTCAAGTTTACCTGATAAGGAAAACAATGCCCCTAGTAGTATAATCAATGGACATAATTTCCAGGCTGAGGAAGGGGTCCCTACAGCTGATGGAAGATAGACTTAATAGGACCCTTCATCCCCTCAGCAGGACTACTTGCATATGCTCTGACCATGGTATATACTCATATAGACATACTCCTCACTTATCCTATTAGACACGCCACTGATGAAGCCAAAACGGAAGGACTCACCAAGATGTGATCAACTCATTTCTGAAAAACAAACAAACAAAAAAAACCCCTCAAGATGCTGGGCTCTAGAAAAAGGCATTCCGTGGCACTTTTACTTCTTATGACTCCAGGATACAGCCCTCATAGAAGCTAGAATGGCTTCCTTAGACAAACCATGTTCACTTCTAAATGAGTCTTCCTGCTGTTTGAGGCATTAGTTAGACCATGCCACCCACCTCCCACCTCAGTACATGGGCCCATTACTTTGTTCTGATCCTCAGGTTTAGTGACACCTTATAAATAGAGGCCTTTCTGCATGAGACATTTCTGTCAAATGGTCATTCTCAACAATCCTTTTGTTTACTGTAAGAGTTTCCAGCAGCAAACACTCATATCCCACCACTGGACCTTCCTCCTAACACCACCTATACTCTGTACCCTGGATGTCAGTATTTTATTTGGGGCATCCTCCTTCATAACACGCTGTGGCCCTTCCCAACACAAATGTGCTGTTTTCCTACCGATTGCACTTACTGTCCTGAGAGTGACTGGCATTGCCCAGGGTACACACGATGCCATTCAACAAACTCACATCACTGATCCCAGTCAAGAAATGTCTGAAACACCCTAAACACATGCAGCAGGCAACTAACATTTTAGAGACTTTCCATGAAGGGGAACTCCCTGGCAGCCATGGTGGCTGACGACTAGTTGGCTTTAGACTATTGGCCACCCGGGGAAAGTTCTGTTCCCTTAAAGGATTGCTTGCTGCCTGTGGGTAAACAACATGGCAAGGGGCCACCCATAACTCAACACATGAGAAAACAAATGAAAATAACAAATAACATTACTAAGGTAATTGAATTGAGTTCTGGAACCCCACTGACATATTTTCCTGGATTTCTCCAACACCTTAGGATGACTGGAATTGGAATGCTTTTTTCAAGACTTCCTCATCTTAATTATAACATGTTGCTTGTGCTTTCCACATGGCTATTCAAATTCTTGTGAGATGTGGCATAATTCAGTCCACAATCATCAGGAGTGAACTTTTAATAAAGACACTGATTCCACTTTTGATGTGTGACTGTTAATTGGTTTTAGATACCCATTCACCCTGCCTGGTCTGCAATAGGCAATCAAGTTACAAAGGTAGACACATGCCTCTTTTCTCTTTGTGCCAGTGGATAGGAGGGTCAAACCTTGAATACCCAAACTCAACTCCTTGATACATTAGAGGCCCAACCCACTCTCCTCTTTGCTGCAGCCACCTGCACCCACTTACACTTGCCCTACTCTCCTAAAAATTGCCTTTGCGGAATAAACCAGGAGCAGAAGCCACTCAAGCCAGTAAACTGTAGGAACACATGAATTGCTGGAGACACAGTGTAAACTAGCTCGAGAATTAAAAGGTCTGCAGAACCCAGTCTTAGAGGGCCACCCACAATTCATGAATTCTTCCTGCAAGAGCCAAACCATGTTCTTACCATAAATATTTTTTTTAAAAATTGCCTCATGCTTCATGCAGCAAACAGGGAAATATTTTGATATATACACAGTACATTCTGTTCTTTGTATCTTAGGCTATTTCTCAAAGGAAACTAGCTTGCCAATGCTTTATCTGATTAGAGAAAGAGCAATTATGCAACTCCAGCCCTTTTCAGATTTCCTCTCTGATTAAAAAAAAAAAAAAAGGAAAAAAAGAAGGGCTGAGAACTTTCTCTGATTTTCATAGTCCAGTCCATAGAAACAGTCCTATGCACAGTCTCCTCCACCAAAATACTGCAGGCTCAATCATAACATAATAGAACATATTCCATCTCAAAGACCTTACCATCATATATCATTAGGGTCCCAATACGGTAACAGTGGATTAAAACAGAGAGCTGCAAGACATAGACTCTACTCAAGAATGAGCTTCTGGGACTACTCAAACACGAGGAAGAAAAATTCAAGGGCACTAGAGGATATTGAAGCTCCTGATACTTACAGCTATGTCAAGCATTAAACATACTCTAATCTCCTGTTCAAGAACACATAAAACCTCACACTAAAGACCTATTTACCTCAAATTACCTGATACATCTGGTTTTCAACCAAAAATTAGAAGGCATACTAAAAGGTAAGAGAAAACACATTGTGAAGAGAGAAAGCAATCGTCAAAACAATACTCAGGTACAGGAGAGATTTTTGAATGACCAGGCTATCAATTTAAAATAACTATTAATTTCACACAAAGCTGATTTCAGAACAAGGAAAATTATCAGGGAGAAAGAGGGGCATTACATACAGATAAAAAGTGCCAATTCTCCAGGAAGACACAATAAGCCTTTATGATACATGTGCTGAAACAGGCTGACAGAATAAGTGATGCAAAAATGTATAAAACAGGAATATGAGGTAGACAAATCTACAATTCTAACTGAACATTTCAATGTCATTGTCAGTAACTGACAAATCCTGCAGGCAGAAAGTCAGTAAACATATTTTTGAAGAGAACAGTACCATCTATCAACTGGTTTTATTTGATATTTATAGAATACATCATCCAACAACAGCAGACTAGCCATTCTTCTCAACATAACATGGAACATTTACCAGATAGACCACATTCTGGGCCATAAAACACGCCTGAAAAGTAAAGAATAGAAGTCCTAAAAATAGGGAGAGATGGAGGGAGAGGGAGAGACAGGGAGGGAGGGTTTATTATATCCTATAATATGGTTTATTATAGGATATTGAATGTAGTTCCCTGTGCTATACAATAAGACCCTGTTGTTTATCTATTTTATATATAGTATATTTTATCTGCTAATCCAAAACTCCTAATTTATCCCTCCCCTACCCCCTTTCCCCTTTGGTAACCATAAGTTTGTTTTCCATATCTGTGAATCTGTTTTTGTTTCATAAGTTCATTTGTATTACAGTTTAGATTCCACATGTAAGTGATATTTTATGGTATTTGTCTCTTTCTTCACTTAGTATGATAATCTGTAGGTCCATCCATGCTGCTGCAGGTCCTAATGACCTCATTTTAATTCAATCACTTCTTTAAAGACTCTATCTCCAAATACACTCACATTCAGAGGTACTGGGGGTTAGGGCTTCAACATATGAATTTCGGGGGGACACAGTTCAGGTCATCAGACAACTCAAAAGTCCATCAACAAATGGATGGACAAAAAACTGTTCCATCTCTACAATGGAGTACCACGTAGCAATAAAGAGGAGCAAATGACATCGATGCACAGTGACATGGATGCATGTCACAGACACAAAACAATAGATACTATATGATTCCATTCGTGTGAAATTCTCAGGCGAAATCAGAACTGTGACCATCTCTTAATGGGGATGGGACCCACTTGCGAGGGGTGCCAGGCAGGTGATGGGAATTTTCTCCATCTTGATCTGGGCGGTTGATGACACAGACAAATACACATATAAAAAATCCAGCTACCCTTAAAAAAAAAGTCAGACCCTTAAAAAAAATCCAGCTGTACATATAAGATCTTTGCATTTTAATAATAAAATCTGGAGAGGAACAAAGCAAAGATCAGAGTCACTCCATCCCGATTCTCTGATTTATTTTGATTGTAGCAGTTCTGACTCTTTCAAATCCCCTTGTTCGTTGTGGAGTTTGCCTGCCTGCCTTGTTCTTGAGACAGGCAGGGGCGGCATTGGTCTGTCTTATTGCTACATGCATGCCCAGCCCCGGAGCCAGGACTGTAACAGTCAGCGGTAGATCAGGGGTTGTGTGACGATGTCTGTGTAAGTTTTTGATTAGTAGTTGCAAACGACTGCATGTCAGTGTGGACAAAGCTGACAGGCACATTACACATGTGCGTGATCATGGTCACTGTGGTGATGATGGGGTGTTAGAAAGGCTTCCTCATGACACAAAAAGAGGAAACAAGTGCTGACCATTCGTTTTGGCTGTCGTGGGATTCAATGTCTTTTTTTTCTATAGCTTGCTTTTTAAAAACTGCAAACATGCTTGAGGGAGAAAAGCAGGTTGCAGATAGATATGTGTGGTAGAATAACCTAATGTGTTGTTGTTGTTGTTTTGTGGTACGCGGGCCTCCCACTGTTGTGGCCTCTCCCGCTGCGGAGCACAGGCTCCGGACGCGCAGGCTCAGCGGCCATGGCTCACGGGCCCAGCCGCTCCGAGGCATGTGGGATCTTCCCGGACCGGGGCACGAACCCGTGTCCCCTGCATCGGCAGGCGGACTCTCAACCACTGCACCACCAGGGAAGCCCTAACCTAATGTTTTTAAAAACACAGAATAACTGAATTTAGGGACATGAGATAACTGTGGAAAAACCTGGACAGGAAGGAGACAGACCAACACCTTCATAGTGGCTGTGTCTGGGGAAGCAGCAGAGGGGGTCCGAGAGGCACACAAATGGGCTTCAGCTGTGCCTTGAATATTTATTTCATTAAATAAAGACCAAAAAAAAAAAAACCAAAAACACCCCGCTGTTGTGGAAAACAGTATGACAGGTCCACAAAAAATTAGAAATAGAATTACTGTAGAATACAAATATGACCCAGCAATTCTACTGGGAATTGAAAGTGTGGTCTCAGGACTTCCCTGGCAGTCCAGTGGTTAAGACTCCATGCATCCATTGCAGGGGGCATGGGTTCAATCCCTGGTCGGGGAACTAAGATCCCACATGCCATGCAGCATGGCCAAAAGATTAAAAATAAGGGGGGGAGGGGTCTCAAACAGATATTTGTACATCCACATTCATAGCAGCATGATTCACACTAGCCAAAAGGTGGAAGCAACCACCGTGTCCATCAACGGATGAATGAACAAAATGTGGTCCATTCATACAATGGAATATTATTCAGTCTTAAAAACGAGGGGGCTTCCCTGGTGGCGCAGTGGTTGACAGTCCTCCTGCCCATGCAGGGGACACGGGTTCGTGCCCCAGTCCGGGAAGATCCTACATGCCGTGGAGCGGCTGGGCCCGTGAGCCATGGCCACTGAGCCTGCGCGTCCAGAGCCTGTGCTCCGCAACGGGAGAGGTCACAGCAGTAAGAGGCCCGCGTACCGCAAGAAAACCAAACAAACAAACAAAAAAACACGAGGGACTTCCCTGGTGGTGCAGTGGTTAAGAATCCGGCTGCCAATGCAGGGGACACAGCTTTGAGCTCTGGTCCGGGAAGATCCCACATGCCGTGGAGCAACTAAGCCCATGCACCACAACTACTGAGCCTGCACTCTAGAGCCCACAAGCCACAACTACTGAGCCCACATGCACAGTAACCCCCACTTGCCACAACTAGAGAAAGCCGGTGCACAGCCAAAAAAAGGTTATTTTTAAAATAATTTTTAAAACCATTAAAAAAAAAAGGAAGGAACTTCTGAGAATTCCCTGGTGGTCTAGTGGTTAGGACTCTGTGCTCTCACCACTAAGGGCCTGGGTTCAATCCCTGGTCAGGGAACTAAGATTCCACAAGCTGTGCGGTATATCCAAAAAATAAAAAAAAAAAAAAAAA
>NW_020173106.1:24121-33772 GCF_003031525.2 Neophocaena asiaeorientalis asiaeorientalis
AGGGTGGGGATAAAACCAAAAAAAAAAAAAAAAAACTAAAGTATTAAAAAAAAAAAGAGAGAGGAGGAACTTCTGACACTTGCTACAATGTGGATGCACCTTGAGGACATCATGCTCAGTGAAATAAGTTAGCCACAAAGAGCAAATACTGTGTGATTCCACTCATATGAGGTCTCTAGTCAAATCCAGAGAGACAGAAAGCAGAATGGTGGGTGCCAGGGGCTGAGGTTGGGGAGGGATGAGGAGTTAGTGGGGTTTTTTTGTTTTTTTTGTTTTAATTGAAGTATAGTTGATTTACAATGTTGTGTTAATTTCTACCGTACTGCAAAGTGATTCAGTTATACATATACATATTTTTTCATATTCTTTTCTATTATGGTTTATCACAGGATATCGAATACAGTTCCCTGTTCTATACAGTAGGACCTTGTTGTTTACCCATCCTATATATCACAGCTTGCATCTGCTAATCCCAAACTCCCAGTCCTTCCCTCCCCCAACCCCCCTCCTCCTTGGAGACCACAAGTCTGTTCTCTATGTCTGTGAGTCTGTTTCTGTTTCTTAGGTAAGTTCCTTTGTGTCATATTTTAGATTCCACATGTAAGTGATATCATATGGTATTTATCTTTCTCAGTCTGACTTTGCTTAGTATGATAATCTCTAGGTCCATCCATGTTGCTGGAAATGGCATTATTTCACTCATTTTATGGCTGAGTAATATTCCATTGTATATACATACCACATTTTAAAAATTTTATTTTATTGAAGAATAGTTGATTTACAATGTTGTATTAATTTCTGCTGTACAAAGTGATTCAGTTACACATATATATACATTCTTTCTCATATTCTTTTACATTATGGTTTATCACAGGATACTGAATATAGTTCCCTCTGCTATACAGTAAGACCTTGTTGTTTATCCATTCTCTATACAGTAGTTTGCATCTGTTAATCCCAAACCCCCAATCCATCCCTCCTCCACACCCCTAGGAGTTGGTGTTTAATGGGGACAGAGTTTCAGTTTCACAAGATGAAGAGAGTTCTGGAGATGGATACTACTGATAGTTCCACAATGTGAAATTACTTAGTGCCATTGAACTGTACACTTAAAAATGGTTAAGATGGTTTAAATTTTTTTTTTAAATCTCAGTCATGATTCTTGACTGAATAAATTAGATCATTAAGGGTTACAAAATGATTACCTCAGTTTATTCTTTCACCTACATTTATTAATTGTCATTCTATTGGAAATAGAGCTTTCTTCTGATCAGCAGGCATGATCTGGTTATCATGAAACACAGTCCCTGCTGGAAAGAGGGGAAAAGCTTCAATGATTTAAAAATGTGGCATTTGTAGGAATTCCCTGGTGGTCCAGTGATTAGGACTCAGGGATTTCACTGCCGGGGCCTGGGTTCAATCCCTGGTCAGTGAACTAAGATCCCACAAGCCGCGCTGTGCAGCCGGAAAAAAAAAAAAAGCGGCATTTGTGAATAGTCACTTCAAATGGTAATGAGGTTTTTTTTTTGTGTGTGTGTTTGTTTGTTAATTTTATTTATATATTTTTGGCTGTGTTGGGTCTTCGTTGCAGTGCACGTGCTTCTCATTGCATGGCCTCTCTTGTTGCAGAGCACAGGCTCTAGGTATGCGGGCTTCAGTAGTTGTGGCATGTGGGCTCAGTAGTTGTGGCTTGTGGGCTCTAGAGCGCAGGCTCAGTAGTTGTGGCACACGGCCTTAGTTGCTCCATAGGATGTGGGATCTTCCCAGACCAGGACTCAAAGCCGTGTACCCTGCATTGGAAGGTGGATTCTTAACCACTGCACAACCAGGTAATTCCAGTAATGAGGTTTTGAGCACCAGTGGATTTCCATTGATTAAATGTATGCCAATCTGCAGCCACTGTGGAAAACAGTATGGAGGTTCCTCAGAAAACTAAAAATAGAATTACCTCAGGGGTTACTTACAATTTGGGAACTTCCCTGGAGGTCCAGTGGTTAAGACTTCACCTTCCAATTCAAGGGGTGTGGGTTTGTTCCCTGGTCAGGGAGATAAGATCCCACATGCCTTGCGGCCAAAAAACCAAAACATAAAACAAAAGCAATATTGTAACAAATTCAGTAAAAACTTTAAAAATGGTCCACATCAAAAAAATCTTTAAAAAAAATTATCATATGATCCAGCAATCCTGGGCATATATCCAGACAAAACTCTAATTCAAAAAGATACATCCACCCCTATGTTCATTGCAGCACTATTCACAATAGCCAAGACATGGAAACAACCTAAATGTCCATCAACAGATGAATGGATAAAGAAGATGTGGTATATACATATATATATATACACAATGGAATATTACTCAGCCATTTTAAAAAAGAATGAAATAATGCCATTTGCAGCAACATGGATGCAGCTAGAGATTATCATACTAAGTGAAGTAAGTCAGAAAGAGAAAGACAAATACCATATGTTATCACTTATATGTGGAATCTAAAATATGGCACAGATGAACCTATCTAAAAAACAGAAACAGACAGACATAGAGAACAGACTTATGGTTGCCAATGGGGAGGGGGAATGGGGGAGGGATGGACTGGAAGTTTGGGGTTAGTAGATGCAATCTATTACATATAGAATGGATAAACAAGGTTCTACTGTATAGCACAGGGAACTATAGTCAACATCCTGGAATAAACCATAATAGAAAAGAATATTTTAAAAATGTATATATGTGTATAACTGAGTACAGCAGTACTTTGCTGTACAGCAAAAATTAACAGCATTGTAAATCAACTATACTTCAATTAAAAATTAATTTAAAATAAAATAAACAACATCCTTAAATAAAAACCCAACAAGGGTTTATTTGTTTTTTGTTTGTTTGTTTTTTGCTTTTTTGTGCAGTACGCAGGCCTCTCACTGTTCTGGCCTCTCCCGTTGCGAAGCACAGGCTCCGGACGCGCAGGCTCAGCAGCCATGGCTCACGGGCCCAGCCGCTCCGTGGCATGTGGGATCTTCCCGAATCGGGGCACGAACCCATGTCCCCTGCATCGGCAGGCGGACTCTCAACCACTGCGCCACCAGGGAAGCCCCCCAACAAGGGTTTAAAATCAAGATTGAAAGTTAATTCACCACAGTGGAGTTAAAAAAAAAAAAGGACAATGCAGAATATCACAATTTATTGGTACCTCACCTTCACAACAAAAATATTTTTCTATCTTTCACTACATTACAGATTTCATATGCATTCATTTAAGTTTTTTTCATATCTTTACTATCTGATGTAACAGACGCATCTAATGATAATGATGATAATGAGTGTCTGTGTTCCCAGGATGCATGTAGAAAAGAGGATGTACCTAAGTAGTTTTAACCCTCCATTATGGTTTAGGGGGTGAAAGAGAAAATCAGCTTTGCAAAGGAAATAGTCTATATTAATTTTTAACTGTATATTTTTCTAATAAACATCTGGAGTTAGGCTGTTATAAAATTATAAAACAGACTCTCAACTGTGACATTTAGCATTCTGGACCTAGGCCTGGCCTGCTCCTGAGGCTTTGTTCTTGTGAATTACACCTACTGGTTGACACTTGGTGTGGTACTTCTCCAAGAAGGGAAGGCTCGCAGACAGTTAATTCCCCGAGACTCAGCAGCAGCCACTATGTAGATAAATGCTCATGATTTGTTTGGTTGAGGAATTTCTACAAAAAAATGTACTTTTAATAAAATAATAGCATAGGGGACTTCCCTGGTGGTGCACTGGATAAGACTCTGTGCTCCCAGTGCAGGGGGCCCGGGTTTGATCCCTGGTCAGGGAACTAGATCCCACATGCATGCCACAACTAAGAGTTCCCATGCCACAACTAAGGAGCCCACGAGCCGCAACAAAGGAGCCCGCCTGCCTCAACTAAGGAGCCCATGTACTGCAACTAAGGAGCCTGCAAGTGCAACTAAGACCCAGCCCAACCAAATAAATAAATATTTTTAAAATAAATAATAGCATAAATATAGTATATTTTAAAATACTTTCAGCCAAGAAGATTTAAAGAAAAAAGCTACATAGACACTATTGAGCAGACTGATGTGAAACTGTCAGTGCCTATTTAAATAACTATTGTTTTGTAAGCTTAAAAAAAAATACATTCACGCCTATGCTCATAGCGGCACTATTCACAATAGCCAAGACGTGGAAACAACCTAAATGTCTGTCAGCAAATGAATGGATAAAGAAAATGTGGTACAAATGTACAACGGAATACTACTCAGACATAAAAAAGAACGAAATAATGCATTTGCAGCAACATGGATGCAACTAGAAATTATCATACTAGGTAAGGTCAGTCAGAAAGAGAAAGACAAATACCATGTGATATTGCTTATATGTGGAATCTAAAATATGACACAAATGGACTTATCCACAAAACAGAAACAGACTCACAGACATTGAGAACAGACTTGCAGTTGCCAAGGGAGGGGCCCGGGGGGGGGAGGAATGGAGTGGGAGTTTGGGGTTAGCAGATGCCAACTATTATATACAGAATGAATAAACAAACAAGGTCCTACTATATAGCATGGGGAACTATACTCAATATCCTGTGATAAACCATAATGGAAACAAATATGGAAAAGAATGTATAGGGAATTCCCTGGTGGTCCAGTGATTAGGACTCCATGCTTCCACTGCAGGGTCCCTGGTCAGGGAACTAAGATCCTGCATGCTGTGTGGTGCGGCCAAAAAAAAAAAAAGAATGTGTGTGTATGTATACACACACACACACACACACACACACGTATGTGTAACTGAATCACTTTGCTGTGCAACAGAAATTAACACATTGTACATCAACTCTACTTCAATTAAAAAAACAGAATGGCTGTCATCAAAAAGTCTACAAATAATAAATGCTGAAGAGGATGTGGAGAAAAGGGAACCCTCATATACCATTGGTGGGAATATAAATTGGTGCAGCCACTATGGAAAACAGTATGGAGGTTCCTTAAAAAACTAAAAATAGAACTACCATATGATCCAGCAATTCCATTCCTGGTCATATCTGGGAAAAATGAAAACTCTAATTTGAAAAGATATATGCACCCCAATGTTCGTAGTAGCACTATTTACAATAGCCAAAATATGGATGCAACCCAAGTGCCCATCAACAGACAGATGGATAAAGAAGATGTGGTGTGTATATATATATATATATATATATACACACACACACACACACACACACATATACACAATGGAATATTACTCAGCCATAAAAAAGAATGAGATATTGCCATTTGCAGCAATGTAGATGGACCTAGAGAATATCATGCTAAGTGAAATAAGTCAGACACAGAAATAGAAATACTATATGATATCACTTATATGTGGAATCTAAAACATAATACAAATGAATCTATATACAAAACAGAAACAGACTTACAGATGCAGAAAACAAACTTATTGTTACCAAAGGGAGCAGGGAGGAAGGGAGGGAGAAATTAGGAATATGGGATTAACAGATAAAAAAACCACTATATGTAAAAATAGATAAGAAACAAAAATTTACTGTATAGCACAGGGAATTATACCCAATATTTTATAATAACCTATAATGGAATATAATCTGAAAAAAACTTGAATCACTATACTGTACACCTGAAACTAAAACAACCTTGTAAATCGACTATACTTCAATAAAAATTAAAATTAAAAAAATAATAAAAATGAATGTATATGCAAAACAAAAACAAACTTACAGATATAGAAAACAAACCAGTGGGTATCAGTAGGTAGACGGAAGCAGGGAGGGGCAGTTAGGGGTATGGAATCAAGAGGTACAAACTGCTATATATAAAATTCATGTGCAACAAGGGTACACTGTATAGCACAAGGAATTATAGCTATTATCTTGTAATAACTTTTAATGGAGTATGATCTTTAAAAATACTGAATCACTATGCTGTACGCATAAAACTAATATAATATTGTAAATCAACTATACTTCAATTAAAAAAAGAAAATCAATAATGTAATCTTCCACTGTAGGAAACTAGGGTAAGACGAATTAGAAGAAATAAGATGATCAGAACATAAATCAATGAAATTAAAATAACAGGGAGTTTTTAATAGAGAAAAATCCATAAAAACCAAAGCTTATTCTTTGGAAAGGTCAATGAAATTGATAAACTTCTAGCCAGGCTAGCCAAGAAAAAAAGAGAAGACACAAATTATTAATATCATAAATGAAAGTGAAGTCATCACAAATGATCTCATTGGCAGTAAGGGATAACAAAGGAGTATTATGAACAATTCCATGCCCACAAAGTTGATAATGTAGATCAACGGAACCAATTTACTGAAAGACACAATCTACTAAAACCCCCGAAAAGAAACAGGTAATCTGAATAGACCTATATCTATTAAAGTAATTGAATCAATAATTGATGACCTTCTAAAAATAATAAAGCACCAGGCCCAGATGAATTCACTGGTAAATTCTACCAAACACTTAAGGAAGAATTATATCAATTCTCTTCATTCTTTTCCACAAAACAGAAGCAGAGGGAATACTCCCTAAGTCATTCTATAAGGCCACCATTACCTTAATACCAAAACCAGAAAAAGACATAAAAAAGGAGAAATTCAGATTATTATCTCTCATGAACATAGATGCAAAATCCTCAACAATAATAGCAAATTGGATCTAACAATGTATAAACAGAACTATAGACCATGACCAACTATAGACCATGACCAACTGGAGTTTATTCCAGGTATGCAAGGGTAGATCAACATTCAAAACTCAATTAAAGTAATCCATCACATCAACAGGCTAAAAGAGAAGTCATAGAATCATATCAATAGATGAAGAACAAGCATTTGAAAAAATCCAACACCCATTCCTGATTACAAAACAAAACTATCAGCCTTCTAGGAATAGAATGGAAATTCCTCAACTTCACAATGAACACGTAAGAAACCTTTCAGCTAATATCATACTTAATAGAGAGAAACTAAACCCTTCCTCCTCCCACCCTGAAAACTGGGAACAAGATAAGGATGTTCTCTCTCACCACTCTTATTCATACTAGAAATCCTAGCTAAGGTTTTGGGGGAAGATGGCGGAAGAGTAAGATGCGGAGATCACCTTCCTCCCCACAGATACAACAGAAATACATCTACACGTGGAGCAACTCCTACAGAACACCCACTGAACGCTGGCAGAAGACCTCAGACCTCCCAAAATGCAAGAAACTCCCCACGTACCTGGGTAGGGCAAAAGAAAAAAGAATAAACAGAGACAAAACGATAGGAATGGGACCTGCACCAGTGGGAGGGAGCTGTGAAGGAGGAAAGGTTTCCACACACTAGAAGCCCCTTCGTGGGTGGAGACTGCGGATGGCGGAGAAGGGGAGAAGCTTCGTAACTGCGGAGGAGAGCACCGCAACAGGGGTGCAGAGGGCAAAGCGGAGAGATTCCCACACAGAGGAACAGTGCTGACCAGCACTCACCAGCCCGAGAGGCTTGTCTGCTCACCCGCTAGGGGGGATGGGGGTGGGAGCTGAGGCTCGGGCTTCGGTCGGATCGCAGGGAGAGGACTGGGGTTGGCGGCGTGAACACAGCCTAAAGCGAGATAGTGTGCCACACGTAGCCGGGAGGGATTCCGGGGAAAATCTGGACCTGCCAAAGAGGCAAGAGACTTTTTCTTCCATCTTTGCTTCCTGGTGCGCGAGGAGAGGGGATTAAGAGCGCTGCTTAAAGGAGCTCCAGAGACGGGCACGAGCCGCGGTTAAAAGCGCGAACCCAAGACTGGCATGAGAGGCTGAGGCCGCTGCTGCCGCCACCAAGAAGCCTGTGTGCAAGCACAGGTCACTCTCCACACCGCCCTTCACGGGAGCCTGTGCAGCCTGTCACTGCCAGGGTCCTGTGACCCAGGGACAACTTCCCCAGGAGAACGCACAGCACGCCTCAGGCTGGTGCAACCTCTCGCCGGCCTCTGCCACCGCAGGCTTGCCCCACACCCCGTGCCGCTCCCTCCCCCTAGCCTGAGTGCGCCAGAGCCTCCGAATCAACTGCTCCCTTAACCCTGTCCTGTCTGAGCGAAGAACATATGCCCTCCGGCGACCTACGCGCAGAGGCGGGGGCAAATCCAAAGCTGAACACGGGGAGCTGTGCAAAGAAGAGAAAGGGAAATTTCCCAGGCAGCCTCAGGAGCAGCGGATTAAATCTCCACAATCAACCTGATGTACCCTGCATCAGTGGAATACCTGAATAGACAACGAATCATCCCAAATTGAGGAGGTGGACTTTGAGAGCAAGATATATTATTTTCTCCCCTTTTCCTCTTTTTCTGAGTGTGTATGTGTATGATTCTGTGTGAGATTTTGTCTGTATAGCTTTGCTTTCACCATTTGTCCTAGGATTCTGTCCATCCATTTTTTTCTTTGCTTGTTTGTTTGATTGTTTTTTTGTTTTGGTTTGGTTTTTTCCTAACTTAAAATTTTTTTTTCTTAATATTTTTTAGTTTTTATTTTAATAACTTTATTTTATCTTACATTACTTTATTTTATCCTCTTTCTTTCATTCTACTTTTTCTCCCTTTTACTCTGAGCCGTGTGGATGAAAGGCTCTTGGTGCTACAGCCAGGAGTCAGGGCTGTGCCTCTGAGGTGGGAGAGCCAACTTCAGGACACTGGTCAACAAGAGACCTCCCAGCTCCACATAATATCAAACGGCAAAAATCTTCCAGAGATCTTCATCTCAACACCAGCACCCAGCTTCACTCAAAAACCAGCAAGCTACAGTGCTGGAAACCATATGCCAAACGACTAGCAAGAGAGGAACACAACCCCACCCATTAGCAGAGAGACTGTCTACAATCATAATAAGGCCACAGACACCCCAAAACACACCACCAGACGTGGACCTGCCCACCAGAAAGACAAGATCCAGCCTCATCCACCAGAACACAGGCACTAGTTCCCTCCACCAGGAAGCCTACACAACCCACTCAACCAACCTTAGCCACTGGGGGCAGACACCAAAAATAACAGGAACTACGAACCTGCAGACTGCAAAAAGGAGACCCCAAACACAATAAGATAAGCAAAATGAGAAGACAGAAAAACACACACCAGATGAAGGAGCAAGATAAAAACCTACCAGAACAAATGAATAGGAAATAGGCAGACTCCCTGACAAAAAATTCAGAATAATGATAGTAAAGATAATCCAAAATCTTGGAAATAGAATAGAGAAAATGCAAGAAATATTTAACAAGGGCCTAGAAGAACTAAGAGGAAACAAGCAACGATGAAGAACACAATAAATAAAATTAAAAATACCCTTGAAGGGATCAATAGCAGAATAACTGAGGCAGAAGAACGAATAAGTGACCTGGAAGATAAAATAGTGGAAATAACTACTGCAGAGCAGAATAAAGAAAAAAGCATGAAAAGAACTGAGGACAGTCTCAGAGACCTCTGGGACAACATTAAACACACCAACATTTGAATTACAGGGGACCCAGAAGAAGAATAGAAAAAGAAAGGGATTGAGAAAATATTTGAAGAGATTATAGTTGAAAACTTCCCTAATATGGGAAAGGAAATAGTTAATCAAGCCCAGGAAGCACAGAGAGTCCCACACAGGATAAAT
>NW_020173106.1:33793-52029 GCF_003031525.2 Neophocaena asiaeorientalis asiaeorientalis
CAAGGGAAAAACAACAAATAACACACAAGGGAATCCCCATCAGGTTAACAGCTGATTTTTCAGCAGAAACTCAGCAACACAGAAGGGAGTGACAGTACATATTTAAAGTGATGAAGCAGAAAAACATAAAACCAAGCACTGAAATTGAAACTGTGATTAAAAACCTTCCAACAAACAAAAGCCCAGGACCAGATGGCTTCACAGATGAACTCTATCAAACATTTAGAGAAGCGCTAACACCTATCCTTCTCAAATTCTTCCAAAATATAGAAGAGGGAGGAACACTCCCAAACTCATTCTACAAGGCCACCATCACCCTGATACCAAAACCACACAAAGATGTCACAAAGAAAGAAAACTACAGGCCAATATCACTGATGAACATAGATGCAAAAATCCTCAACAAAATACTAGCAAACAGAATCCAATAGCACATTCAAAGGATCATACACCATGATCAAGTGGGGTTTATTCCAGGAATACAAGGATTCTTCAATATATGCAAATCAATCAACGTGATACACCATATTAACAAATTGAAAGAGAAAAACCATATGATCATCTCAATAGATGCAGAGAAAGCTTTCGACAAAATTCAACACCTATTTATGATAAAAACCCTGCAGAACGTAGGCATAGAGGGAACTTTCCTCAACATAATAAACGCCATATATGACACACCCACAGCCAACATCGTCCTCAATGGTGAAAAAATGAAACCATTTCCACTAAGATCAGGAACAAGACAAGGTTGCCCACTCTCACCACTATTATTCAACATAGTTTTGAAAGTTTTAGCCACAGCAATCAGGAAAGAAAAGGAAATAAAAGGAAACCAAATAGGAAAAGATGAAGTAAAGTTGTCACTGTTTGCAGATGACACGATACTATACATAGAGAATCCTAAAGATGCTACCAGAAAACTACTAGAGCTAATCAATGAATTTGGTAATGTAGCAGGATACAAAATTAATGCATGGAAATCTCTGGCATTCCTATACACTAATGATGAAAAATCTGAAAGTGAAATCAAGAAAACACTCCCATTTACCATTACAACAAAAAGAATAAAATATCTAGGAATAAACCTACCCAAGGAGACAAAAGACCTGTATGCAGAAAATTATAAGACACTGATGAAAGAAATTAAAGATGATACAAATAGATGGAGAGATATACAATGTTCTTGGATTGGAAGAAACAATATTCTGAAAATGACTCTACTACCCAAAGCAATCTACAGATTCAACGCAATCCCTACCAAACTACCACTGGCATTTCTCACAGAACTAGAACAAAATATTTCACAATCTGTATGGAATTACAAAAGACCCCGAATAGCCAAAGCAATCTTGAGAACAAAAAGTGGAGCTGGAGGAATCAGACTCGCTGACTTCAGACTATACTACAAAGCTACAATAATCAAGACAGTATGCTACTGGCACAAAAACAGAAAGATAGATCAATGGAAAAGGATAGAAAGCCCAGAGGTAAACCCACGCACATATGGTCACCTTATCTTTGAATAAGGAGGCAGGAAAGTACAGTGGAGAAAGGACAGTCTCTTCAATAAGTGGTTCTGGGAAAACTGGACAGGTATATTTAAAAGTATGAGATTAGATTACTCCCTAACACCATACACAAAAATAAGCTCAAAATGGATTAAACAGCTAAATGTAAGGCCAGACACTATCAAACTCTTAGAGGAAAGCATAGGCAAAACACTCTATGACATAAATCACAGCAAGATCCTTTTTGACCCACCTCCTAGAGAAGTGGAAATAAAAACAAACATAAACAAATGGGACCTATTGAAACTTCAAAGCTTTTGCACAGCAAAGGAAACAATAAACAAGAGCAAAAAACAACCCTCAGATTGGGAGAAAATAATTGCAAATGAAGCAACTGACAAAGGATTAATCTCCAAAAATTAAAAGCACCTAATGCAGCTCAAGAACAAAAAAACAAACAACCCAATTCAAAAATGGGCAGAAGAAAAAAAATCTTGTCTTAGGGCTAGGTCGTAAATCCTTACCTTTATCAAAATAGAGTACAGACATGCATAACAGGTATCAGGGTATAAATGCCATGAATGTACATGGCCATGTATGTTTGTGGATTTTCTAGGGTTTCAGTTGTCTGAGAACAGGATGAAATAGGACCTGCAGTATGTGAGATAAATTGGTGCATCTTGTACTGTCCTCCATCAGGTAGGTAGCAAGGTCAGTGGGAATGTTTAGATTATGGAGACCATATACATATTTGAGCTTGCCACTCAGACTCATCTACTGGTCACACATAAGAGTGCCAGTTTTGCATAGGAACCAGAACAGGAAAAGTTTTGCATCATGTCCTTGAAGAAACTGCCTTTCTATTTAGGTCTTATTACACAGATCTGATTGGAATATGCTGTGTGGAACTGATGGAAATCCCAAATAGTAGAATCACAGAGTAGATCCCTGAAATTGACAGTCTGGTCCTACCCTCTTCTCCTGAAAACCTTTCAAACTTTGAAAAATAACCTTGGCTTCCTACTGGGTTCTGGTACAGACTAAATTTCTGACCACAGGGGACTATATAACGTTGACCTTTAATGCCCATCATCACTGGGCACTGAACCATAAAACTGCATTAAGGATAGCATTCATTATAATATGGGAAAGGTATACATATACGACTGGGCCTGAGCATGTTTCAGAACACAAGTTCCAGGACTCCCCTGGCAGTCCAGTGATTAAGACTTCGCCTTCCAGTGCAGGGGCTGGGGGTTCGATCCCTGGTCAGGGAGCTGAGATCCCACATGCCTCGAGGTCAAAAAATCAAAACATAAAACAGAAGCAATATTGTAGCAAATTCGATAAAGACTTTAAAAATGGTCCACATCAAAAAAATAAAAAGAACACAAGTTCCTTTTTTAAAAAATTAAGATATAATTGGTATATAACATTGTGGAGGTTTAAGGTGTACAATGGGTTGATTTGTTACATTTATATACTGTAATATGTTTACCACTGAAGCTTTAGCTAACATCTCTATCATGTCATGTAATTATTACTTCTTTTGTGGTGAAAACATTTAAGGTCTCATCTCTTAGCAGTTTTGAAGTATATAATACAGTATTATTAACTATAATTACTGTGCTGTGCATTAGATCTCCAGAACTTTTCATCTTCTAGTTGCAAGTCTGTACCTTTGTAAAACATCTCCCCAATTCCCCCACCCCCTGGTAACCACCATTCTGCTGTTTCTATGAGTTTGACTTTTAATTAGCAGGTAGTTCAGACTTCCTTTGTACTTGTGCCTAGTAATATCCTATCATCTTCACCCTTAGCCCACATCTCTGCTCTCCTGGGTGTCCTGAGTCAGATTCTTTCAATGTATATTACCCAAGGATATTTAATGGAAAGTTTTGTACATTTCCAGGTGGAAGAGCCTTCTTGTCTTTTGTTTTTGTTAATTTCTATTTTTAAATGTGTTATTTTGCATTATCTTCTGAGACCATCTTAGTCATGTTTCGGCATTATGGACACATTGATATTTTGTTATGCTTTAATCTATATTTTGGTGAATGCCATGTCACCTAAGACAAATGTACATTCTTATCATTAGAATGCTATCTTCCATATATATCCATTGGATACACCCTATTCAAAAGTGTTATATTTTCATCATGGACTGTGGCTTTTAGCATCAAAAAAGTGTCCTTCAAAATAAATAAACAATGGAAACCAGGAAAAAGAAAAATTTTTTTAATTAAAAAAGTGTCCATTGGGCTTCCTTGGTGGCGCAGTGGTTGAGAGTCTGCCTGCCGATGCAGGGGACAAGGGTTCGTGCCCCGGCCCGGGAGGATCCCACATGCCGCGGAGCGGCTGGACCCGTAAGCCATGGCCGCTGAGCCTGCATGTCCGGAGCCTGTGCTCCACAACGGGAGAGGCCACGACAGCGAGAGGCCCGCATACCGCAAAAAAAAAAAAGAAAGTGTCCATTATCACCTTTAGTGCTTTAGGCTTCACTTCTACTTTGTCAGATACTGGAACATTACCCCTGCTCTCTTTTTGTTTACATTTGCCCAGTATACCTTGCCCATCCTCTTGGGTTTTTTTGTTTGTTTTTTGGGTTTTGGGTTTTGTTGGCCATACTGACTGCTTTCATTTTTTTTAACATCTTTATTGGAGTATAATTGCTTTACATTGTTGTGTTAGTTGCTGCCGTATAACAAAGTGAATCAGCTATACATATACATATATCCCCATATCCCCTCCCTCTTGTGTCTCCCTCCCAACCTCCCTATCCCTCCCCTCTAGATGGTCACAAAGCACCGAGCTGATCTCCCTGTGCTATGCGGCTGCTCCCCACTAGCTATCTATTTTACATTTGGTAGTATATATATGACCATGCCACTCTCTCACTTCGTCCCAGCTTACCCTTCCCCCTCCCCATGTCCTCAAGCCCATTCTCTATGTGTCTTTATTCCTGTCCCGCATGTCTTCTGAATACAGTATAGACTTGCATCTTGTTTTGTAAACTAAATCAAAAATATTTTTCTTTTAATAGGTGTATATTCATATATGAATGGTATGTTTGGTCTCAACCCTGTCATAATAATTTTCATAAAACTTGCTATTTTCTAACAATTTTAAATTTAGAAAAAATTTCAAAGATAGTAAAGGGAGTTCTTATTTACTTGTGCTCAATTTCTCCTACTATTAACATCTTAACATTAGTATGGGAAATTTGTTACACTTAATGGACCAGTATCCACAATTATTAATAATTTCCATACATTATTCAATTTTCTTGTTTTCCTTGATGTCATTTTTCTGTTCCAGGAGAAGATTAAGGCTATCACATTACATTTGGTCATTCATCCTCTCAGGTTCTTCTTCACTGTGCCCATATGTCACTTTCCTTGCTTTTTATTAACTTGAGAGTTTTGAGGAGTACTGATCAGATATTTTTGAAATTGTCTCACTTTGGAATTTTTCTGAAGTTCTTTCTCATCATTAGACTAGGATCATGGGTTTCAGGGTGGATAAGCCCATAGGTAAAGTGCCATTTTTATTATGTCATATCAAAGGTACGTACCCTCAACATGACTTACCACTGTTCATGTTGACCTTGATCACCAGACATAGGTTGTGTTTCTTGAGTACCTACATTATGAAGTCTTTCTCATCCCAGTTGCCTACTGTACTCTTTGCAAAGTATTCATTATGCAGAGGTCACACAGAGTGGGGAGTTACCTCCTCAAGGGAAAAGTATCTAAGAACATTATTTGGAATTCTTCTGCATGGGAGATTGACTCTTCTCCTGCATTCATTCATATCACTAAGGATCATGGATATTTATTTTAAACTTTGGGTCATATCCTAATATGACATTATTTACTTTGTTGCTCAGATTGTTCCAGCTTTGGTCACTGGCAGCTCTTTCAGTTGGCTCTGTGTCTTTTTGTCATACTGTTTTTAAAGCATTTGCTGGTATTATACGATGCTCCAGGCTCATCTGTTATTTCCTTCCCAGTCCTAAAATCAGCAATTTCTCCAAGAAGCTTTGGTTTATTTTATTCGGTAACAGTCTTAGTAACCAAGACACGGGTATAGGTAAGCTTTTTGCTATTAGGGTGTCCTTTTTTTCTAAGTATCATAAGGTTTTACAATTATGCATAATTTGTTTTCTATGTTGTTTATGAGATATGTATTCTTTGCTCCTTTTGCAATTTAAGGCTTGCAGTTTTGTTCTATCGATAATTGTTATCTTGGTACTTATTCCTTTTTAATACTTCTATTTCTGTTTGCTTATTTAACTGTTCACTATCTGGGTAATTGTCAGGTTTGTTTTTATATCCTTTAATGCCCTCCTATTGCCTATACATCAGTGAGCTTTACTCTGCTTCATTTTTCTATCTCCCTTTTCCTCTCATTTACAATTACATTATTTCTACCTTGTCAGAATGTGAATATTTGTACCTTTGTCTTCCACCCTCATTCCCATGTTTGGCTTAGTCTGCGACTTATATTTACATATTTTAAGTGCTCATCATCAGTCCTTTTGCTGCAGTTTCCCAATTCTCACTTGGGTGGAAAATGTTCATCATCGAGTAGACTCAAGAAGCTGATGGTAGCTAAATACTCTATGTTCTTATCTGTTGCAAGCTGTCTTTACATAGCCCTGATACTTGACGGAAAGCATGTAAAATGCTTGGTTCATAATTACATTGTCTTTTTTAAAACACTGATCCATTGTTGACTTTTTTTGTACAAGAAACTAATAAAATTATTACCTACGTACTTTGGGGTAAGGAGACAGAAATGTGAGTTGACATACTAAGAGCAAGTCCTCAGGTAGACTGTTAAATGTCAGGCTGATTGTTTGAAACTTGACATTTGCTGTTAATTCATAACAAACAAAAATTTGTATTAATCATATGTGATGTTTAATTTTACAAGTCAAGTTGGCTGGGACATGGTGTTCAGATATTTGGTCAAACAGTATTGAGCATTTTTCTGTAAAGGTGTTTTTTGGATTAAATTAACATTTAAATCAGCTGATGTTGAGTAAAGCAAAGTACCCTCCAGAGTGTATATATCTCATCCAATAACTTAAAGGCATTAATAGAGCAAAGACAGACCTACCCTGAGCAAGAAGGAATATTGCCAGTGGACTGCCTTTGGAACAGAACAACAAGTCTTCCCTGGGTTTCCAGCCTGTCTGCCTACACTGCAGGTTTTTGACTTTTCAAACCTTCAGCATCACGTGATCCCATTCCTTAAAATTAATTAATCTCTGTCCCTCCATCTCCATATATATATGCATACACATGCTCTTGGTTCTGGTTCTCTGGAGTACACAGACTAATACAAATTTTCGTAACAAGAGTGGTTTTGGAGGAATATAAGCTTAAGGATTCGTTTTCTACAATGTTTTTGGAGTCTCTGGAATTGGCTAACATGATTAGATTTAAAGACATTAATGACTGTATTTCCAATAGTAAAGAGAGCACTGATGGTGCATAATGTGATGTGGCAACAGAGATACACAAAATACTACCACTGCATATTCCTAATCAAAGAAGTGTAAGAGGCAGAGTTCTGCATGCTCATGTATATGACACCTTTGAACATTTCTGTGAAACTAATGAGCATAAAGAGATTGGCTGGTTGCTCCTAATATGATTCATCAAATCAGGGGAAGAAGAGGACAGGCTCAGAGATAGGAAGTCCCAGATCAAGTGCTGCATAAATGATATGAAAGTTGACAAATCTGCCCTGAAAAAGACCCATATCTCCTGTAGCTGCAGAGCTGAGACTGCTAAAAACCAAAACGTAGAATCTCATGCTTTGAACGGCTGAATTACAAGATAAATTGAATTCCCAATTCATAAGACATCTACTGTTAAAGTGAGGGTGGGCATTGTCTGGGAAGGAGTGGGATCCTGAAAATTGGAGTGGGGATGTACGGAAAGACCCTGATGAAGCAGGGGTCCTTGAACCCCTAAATTGCAACGAGTCTTCTTTGCCAGAAGAAGCAGCCTCTCCACCCCCACGTAAAGAAATTAACCCTGCATTTATTCAGGAAACTATAATAACACAAGACACTGCTGACTCTCCTCAGGAACTACCCCTATTAACCCTCTTTTCTTCTAGACTTATAACTAGACTCAATTCCCAGCAAGCCCCTAAGGGTGAAGTACAGAGTGTGACCCATGAAGGGAAGCATTACACTCCAAAAGAAATACTTATTTTTTCTAATTTATAGAGAAAGAAATCCAGAGTATATGCATGGGAATGGATATCAAACATGTAAGATAATGGTGAAAGGAACCTAATGTTGCTTCAGGCTGAAATTATTAATATGGGCCTACTTAGCAGAGATTCCACATTTAATGTTGCACCTTAGGGAACTGAGTATCTATCTGCCAGTTTTGTTGGTTAGGTAGGTGAAACATAGACGAAAAGGCAACTAAAAGTCAATGAGCCTGCAATGCCAAGACTCTCTTGGTTTACTACAGTGGAAGAGATTCAAAAACTTATGCAGAATGGAATTAAAGTAGATTTGTCACCAAAGACCTACTCACTCACAAGTTGGACTCACCTTTTATCACAACTGTGAGAAATTAGTTTATGAGGGGAGCTTCGGCCTCCTTGATGAGCTCTGTGATAACTGTTTTCCTTAGCCCAGAATTTACACTGGGAAATCCTCACACTGAGTTGGGAAATCTAAATGCAATAGGAGTAATTAGATCCTGGGATAGCAGGGGCCAAGTGGTAGCATGTAATTCGCCAAAGGCAAGATGGACATGGTTACCATCATGGACATAAGAGTCAAAGCAGGAATCAGAAAAGTTTGTCTCAGGGAGACCTACAGCACTGTCTGGTTGATAATGTTGTTCCTAGAAGTGAAATACATAGGAAGCTTAATAAATTCTTACTTGATCTGTATAAGCAGAAAGGTTCTAGGTTAGTGAACAAAATTCTAACTTGAATCATCAAAAGACATTCACAGGGCTTCCCTGCTGGAGCAGTGGTTGAGAGTCCGCCTGCCGATGCAGGGAACAAGGGTTCGTGCCCCGGTTCGGGAGGATCCCACATGCCGCGGAGCGGCTGCGCCCGTGAGCCATGGCCGCTGAGCCTGCTGCTCTGCAACGGGAGAGGCCACAACAGCGGGAGGCCCGCATACCGCAAAAAAAAAAAAGACATTCACAGTCCCTCCCTCAATTCCCAGACTTAAGTCACTTTACAGTTCCAGAACCCCTTGAATTAAGAGGAGGATAATTCCCTATGAGGAAGGAAGGACCCAGGTACACTGCCAAATGTATACATTTAATCTTTTTCCCAGCCTTCCCAACAGGGCCTTATAGTCAAGGTGACAGTACGTGGGGAAAAGGAAATAATCAGACCTACTGGAGATTAATTACGTTAATTCCAGGAGACCCAAAATGTCACTATGATCCACTTCTCAGAGGGGCTTAAGAAGGTCAGGTGATCTATGGAGATTTAGCTTAGATCCATCTCAGAGTGGGCCCAGTGATTCCCTGGACTTATCCTTTGGTTACTTCCATAGTTCTGGAATTCATAATTGAAATAGACATAGTCGCAACTGGCAGAATCTCCCACTGTTTCCATGACCTGTGGAGTGAGGGCTATTATGGTGGGCAAAGCCAAGTGAAAGCCACCAGAATGGCCTCTACTTAGAAAAATAGTAAACCGAAACCAATTCAGCATTCCTAGAGGGATGCAGAATTAATGCCACTATCAAGGACTTGAAAGATGCAGGCAAGGTTATGGCCAGCACATCCCCATTCAACTCACCTATTTCTCCTATGCAGAAAACAGATGGAACATGAAGAATGACACTGGATTACCATAAGCTTGACCAGGTGGTAACTCTAATTGCACCTGTTTTACCAGATGTGGTTTCACTGCTTGAACAAATTAACATAGCCCCTGGTACCAGCTATGCAGCTGTTGATCTAGCAATTTTTTTTTTTTTTGGTGGGGGGTTGGGTTTTTTTTTTTTTTTTTTTTTGCGGTACGTGGGCCTCTCACTGCTGTGGCCTCTCCCGTTGCAGAGCACAGGCTCTGGACGCACAGGCTCAGCGGCCATGGCTCACGGGCCCAGCCACTCCACGGCATGTGGGATCTTCCCGGACCGGGGCACGAACCCGCATCCCCTGCATCGGCAGATGGCCTCTCAACCACTGCGCCACCACGGAAGCCCTAGCAAATGTTTTTTTCTCCATTCCTCTTAATAAAAACCACCAAAAGTAATTTGCTTTCACATGGCAAGGCTAGCAATTCACCTTCCCTTCCTACCTAAGGAGTATATCAATTCTCCAGCCCTAAGACATAATATACTTTTCCAGCCTTGATCACCTCTTCATTCCAAAAGATATCATATTACATTGATGGTACTCTGCTGACTGGAACTAGTGAGCAAGTAGTAGCAACTATTCTAGACTTCTTGATAAGACATTTGCATGTCAGAGGATGAGAAATGAATGCAACAAAAATTCAGGTGCCTTCTACCTCAGTGAAATTTCTAGGGGTCTGATGGTGTGGAACATACCAAAATATTCTTTCTAAGGTGAAGGGTATATTATTGCATCTGGCCCCTCATATACCAAAGAGAGGAAAATGCCTAGTGGGCCTCTCTGGATTTTGGTAGCCAACATTAACCTCCTCTGTGTGTGCCACTCCAGCCTATTTACCAGGTGATCCAAAAAGCTCCTCATTTTGAGTGGGGCCTGGAACAAGAAAAGGCTTTTTAACAGGTCCAGGCTGCCTACAAGCTGCCCTTCACTTAGGCCATGTGCTCCAGAAGATCCAATGTTGCTTGAAGTGTTAATGGCAGATAGGATACTCTTTGCAGCCTTCTTCGGCAGGCCCATATTGGTGAAACACGGCAAAGACCTGTAGGATTTTGGACCAAAGCCCTGATATCCTCTGCCGATGATTCACCTCCTTTTGAGAAAAGGTTTGCTAATGATCCTTAGTAGAAACTAAACATTTAACCACGGGCTCCCAGGCTGCCACACTAACTGAGCCACCCGTCATGAACTGGGTGTTACCTGACAGACCAAGACATGAAGTTTGGCGTGCAGAGCAGCACTGTAGCATCAAAAGGAAGTAGTATAGGGACTTCCCTGATGGTCCAGTGGTTAAGACTCCGCGCTCCCAATGCAGGGAGCCTGGGTATGATCCCTGGTCGGGGAACTAGATCCCGCATGCTGCAACTAAAGTAAGATCCTGCTCGCAGCAACAAAGATCCCGTGTGCCACAACTAAGACCCGGTGCAGCCAAATAAATAAAATAAAAAAAAAAAAAAAAAAGAAGTAGTATGTACAAGAAGAGGTACAGACCATGAAGGTGCAAGTAAGTAAGTGGATCAAATGCCCATAGTCTCCACTTCTGCTACACTACATTCTCCCTCCCGACCTGTACCTGTGGCACCTATGGGGAGTTCCCTGCAATCAGCTGACAGAGAAAAAGGAGACTAGGGCCTGGTTAACAGAAAGTTCTGATGCCGGCACCACCTGAAATGGACAGCTGCAGCAGTATAGCCCTTTTCTGGGACCTCCCTAAAGGAGATGGTGAAGGGCAACACTCTTCAGCAGGCAAAACTGCAAGCACTGCACCTGTTTGTTCCCTTTCCTTGGACGGAGAAATGGCCAGAAGTATGATTATACACTGAATCATGGGTTGTGACCAAAGGTATTGGCTGGATGGTCATGGACTGGGAAGAAACATGATTGGAAAATGGATGACAAGAGAGTTGGTGAAAGTGTTATGTGGATAGATATCTCTGAATGGTTGAAAGAAGTGAAGATATTTGTGTCCCATGTGAATGCTCACCAAAGGGTGACTGCAACAGAAGAGGATTTTAATCATCAAGATTTATAGGATGACCCATTCTGTGGATAACAGTCAGCCTTTTTCCACAGCCAACCCTGTCTTCACCCAATGGGATCATGAACAAGTGACTATGGGGCAGGAATAGATGTCATTCATGGGCTCAGCAACATGGACCTTCGCTCACCAGGGATGACCTGGCTACACACACTGAGTACCCAATCTGCTATCAGAGACCAACACTGAATTCCCGATAAGGCACCATTCTCTAGGATAATCAGCCAGCCACTCAGTGGCAAGTTGATTTCATTCAACTGTTTCCATCATGTAAGGGGTAGCATTTTGTTCTTTCTGGAATAGACATTTATTCTGGATACAGATACACATACACTCCTATGCAATGCTCTTGCATAAACTACCATCCATGGACTTACACAATGCCTTATGCACCGTTATGGTATTCCAGACAGTATTTCTTCTGATCAAGGAACTCACTTCACAGCAAATGAAGTGCAGCAATGGACAAATGCTCATGGAATTCACTGGTCTAACCATGCTCCCCATCATCCTAAAGCAGCTGGCTTGACAGAACTGTAGAATGGCCATTTGAAGACTGAGTTATAGCACCAGCTGGGTGACAATAACTTTTAGGGCTGGGACAAGGTTTTCCAGGAGGCTGCATATGCTCTAACTTAGCATCCAATATATAGTAATGTTTGTCCCGTGGGATACACAGGTCAAGGAATCAAAGGGTGAAAATGGGATGGCACTGCTATTTCTCCTGATGACCCATAGCAAAATTTTTGCTTCCTGCCCCTATGACCTTATGCTCTACCATCCCAGAGGTCTTTGTTGCAAATAGAGTAATGAATTCATCAGGACATACAACAATGATTCCACTGAACTGGAAGATGGCCCTCTGGCCACCTTAGGATCCTCATGCCCCTGAGTCAACAAAGAAGGGAGTTATTGTGCTGGCTAGGGTTACTGATCCTGCCTACCAAGTGGAAATTGGTCGGCTATTCCACAAATGAGGCAAGGAAGAGTATGTCTGATCTACAGGACAACCGTTAGGGCATCTCTTATTATTACCATGCCCTGTGATTGAAGACAATGGAAAACTATCAATACAACAACCAAGTCAGGCAGGATGACAATTTTGGTGAAAATAACAAGCCCCAGAGTGAAAGGAACCAGTCTACAGAGTTGCTACAATGTATCATCTAAAATGTCCCTTTGCAGGACTTCCCTGGTGGTCCAGTGGTTAAGACTCCGTGCTCCCAGGGCAGGGGGCCCGGGTTCCATCCCTTTTCAGGGAACTAGATCCCACATGCCACAACTAAAGATCCCTCATGCCGCAACTAAAAGACCCCACATGCCACAACTAAAAAAGGATCCCACACGCCCGCAACAAAGATCCCATGTGCCGCAATGAAGACCTGATGCAGCCAAATAAATAAATAAATAACGTGCCCTTGCAATAAAATTAGGAGACATACAAAGAAATAGGAAAGTCTGAATCATACAACAACAACAAAAAAGCAGGCAATCAAAACTGCATGTGTGAGCAATCAGATGTCAGATTAAACAGAAAAAGACTTCAAAGTAGCCATTATAAATATGTTCATGGAATAGGAAAAAAGCATGATTAAAGAAGTATGTTAAGGGACTTCCCTGGTGGTGCAGTGGTTAAGAATCCACCTGCCAATGCAAGGGACACAGGTTCAAGCCCTGGTCCAGGAAGATCCCACATGCCACAGAGCAACTAAGCCCGTGCGCCACAACTACTGAGCCTGCGCTCCAGAGTCCACATGCCACAACTATTGAAGCCCACACGCCTAGAGTGCATGCTCCACAACAAAAGAAGCCACCACGATAAGAAGCCTGCACACTGCAACAAAGAGTAGCCCCCACTCACCACAACTAGAGAAAGCCCGCATGCAGCAACCAAGACCCCATGCAGCCAAAAATAAATAAATAAATTTATTTTTTTAAAAAAAGATGTTGAAAATGTTTGATCAAATAAAATTACCAATCAAGGGGCTTCCCTGGTGGTACAATGGTTGAGAGTCCACCTGCCGATGCAGGGGACACGGGTTTGTGCCCCAGTCCGGGAAGATCCCACATGCTGCAGAGCGGCTGGGCCTGTGAGCCATGGCCACTGAGCCTGCGCGTCTGGAGCCTGTGCTCCGCAACGGGAGAGGCCACAACAGTGAGAGGCCCGTGTACTGCAAAAAATAATAATAAATAAAAATAAAATTACCAATCAAGACATAGAAATTATGAATTGAATCAAAAGGAAATTCTGGAGTTGAGAGGTACATCAACTGAAATGAAAATTTCACTAGGGGGTCTCAACTGTAGATTTGAACTGGAGAAGAATGATCAGACTTGAAGATAGACTGACGGGGAATTCCCTGGTGGTCCAGTGGTTAGGACTCTGCACTTTCACTGCCGAGG
Organism: Neophocaena asiaeorientalis asiaeorientalis; assembly: GCF_003031525.2. Taxonomy (NCBI): domain Eukaryota; kingdom Metazoa; phylum Chordata; class Mammalia; order Artiodactyla; family Phocoenidae; genus Neophocaena; species Neophocaena asiaeorientalis. Next base: position 47,605 of record NW_020173106.1, read on the forward strand.
GCCCAGGTTCTATCCCTGGTCAGGAAACTAAGATCCCGGAAAAAAAAGAAGATAGACCAATGGAGATTATGTAATCCAAAAACAGAGATAAAAAAGAATGCAGAAAAATGAACAGAATCTCAGAATAATGTGGAATACCACTAAGTACACCAATATATTATAATGGCAGTATCCATAGGAGAAGAGAGGAAGAAATGAGAAAAGATATGTAAAGAAATAATTGCTGAACTTTTCCAAAATGTATGGAAACACTAACCTACGCATCCAGGAGCTCATCAAACTCCAAGCAGGAGAAACACAGAGAGCCACAAAGAGACACAGCATAATAAAAATGCTGAAAGTCAGTCGATGACAAATCTTCAAAACATCAATAGTAACTGGAAGAAGAACCAATGTTTACAAGGAAACCTCAGTAAAATTAACAGCAGACATCTCAGCAGAAAAAAGAGGGGCCAGAATGCAGAGTGATGACATATTCAAAGTGCATTAAGAAAAAATGTCAACCAAGACATTTGGTCAACCTATATTCAGTGAAGCTACCTTTTAAAAATGAAGGCAAAGACTTTGCCAAATAAACAAAAACTGAGAACATGTATTGACAGCCAATCCAACTTACAAGAAATACTGAAGGAGGCTCTTCAGGCTGAAAGTGAGTGACCTTAGATGCACAGCAACATGAAAAAATAAAGAGTGTTAGTATAAGTATTTACGTATTTATGAAAGACCGAATAAGTACACATTTAATCCTTTATTTTCTTAACTGATATCAAATGAATTACATAAAGTAATATGTATATAATGTGATGTTAGGTCTATAGCATAAAGAAATATAATATGTTTGTAATCTGTTTGCCAATAAATCCTACAAAGGCAGGAGCAAAACTGTATTGGGCTGACAAAATGAGTACAAGTGGTAAAGTAAAAAGCATAACAGTGTATTATCGGCTTATACCATTAATAGGTATAACCTGTATGATAATAATACTACAAAATGGCAAAAGGGAATAGAGCTGCACAGGGGTAACCTTTCTATATGTCATTTGAATTAAACTAGAATATACCTGAAGCTGCTTCTAATAAGAAGAATACTATAAACCATAGAGCATCCAATAAAAGATAACATCAAAAATATGGTAAGAAATTCATTCAAAAAATTAAAATGCAACATTACAAAATATTCACCTAATGCAAAATAAAGAAATGAAGGAAGAATAAAAGAAAACTCTTAGAGGAAAACATAGGCAGAACACTCTTTGACATAAATCACAGCAAGATCTTTTTTGATCCACCTCCTAGAGTAATGGAAACAAAAACAAAAATAAACAAATGGGACCTAATGAAACTTCAAAGCTTTTGCACAACAAAGGAAACCATAAACAAGAAACAACTACTATCTTTGGGTTATTTATATGGAAATATGTTAATATAAATGTTTCAGACAATACATCAAATTTCTAAAAATCACACGTTCTGGTATAATGTTATGTCATAATTCTAGTTATTACTTTAAAATGTATATCTCAGAAATAACTAAATTTCCTTGTCAATTGCATTATTACGAACTTTCATCAAATCTTTAACCGTGGTCATTTTTAAGTCTTTTGTCATTTACAGACAGTTCTGGGTGTACTCTGATGCTTTTGCAAAAATGTTCCTATAAAAGGGTTTCATCTTCAAGGAATTCATGGAAAAGGCTGACAAGTACAGGTTTCTGGTAACTGACCATACTGCTGAACTGAATGGATAAGTATTTTCAGAACTCTAATGGAAAACTGATGAATTCATAAAAGTGCTAACCAAAGATCAAGATGAAAAAAAATTAATTACATGGGACTGAGTGAACTGATGAGGATGATGATAATTTTTGTGACTTTCTGTTTGAATAAAAAAAAAAATCCCACAAGGACTCAGAGGCAAAAAATATACAAATCAATTTTCACTGCAAAGTAAAGGAGCTGTTACAGTGGAGGATTACTGGACTGAATGTCAATATTATGGCATAGTATAAGGGTGTTTTGTGTTTCGTAATTGCAATCATTGTTGCTTTTGTTGTGGTCATCCATTTACAATGCTTGGTGTCAGTTTATCTCTTGTAAAAATAAAATACAGTGTGTGTGTGTGAAAAAAAATTAAAATGCAACATTACAAAATATTCACCTAGGGCTTCCCTGGTGGCGCAGTGGTTGAGAGTCCGCCTGCCAATGCAAGGGACGTGGGTTCGTGCACCGGTCTGGGAGGATCCCACATGCCACGGAGCGGCTGGGCCCGTGAGCCATGGCCGCTGAGCCTGCGCGTCCGGAGGCTGTGCTCCGCAACGGGAGAGGCCACAGCAGTGAGAGGCCCGTGTACCACAAAAAAAAAAAAAAAAATTCACCTAATGCAAAATAATGAAGGAAGAATAAAAGAATTAAAACAAAACTGCTTTAAAGAATAAAAGAATTAAAACAGAACTGAGAACTGTAGAAAACAAAAGGTACAATGGCAGATGTAATTGCAACTATATTAATAATACCAAATATGAATGGATTACATAATCCAATGAAGGGGCAGAGATTGTCACCCTAGATTTTTTTTTTAATTTTTTAAATCTAAATACATGCTATCAACAGGAGATGCAGGTTAAATTTAAAATACAAATATACTGAAAGTGAAAGAATGGGAAACTATACATCTGTAAACATCACCCACTAGAAAGCTAGAGAGACTACACAAATAACAGTCAAAACAGACTTTAAAACAAAAAATATTACTAAAGATAAAAAGGAACATTATATCATGATAAAAGGATTAACCCATCAAGAAGCTATAACAATTATGAAAATATATGTATCCAATAACAGTGTACCAAAACACAGGAAGCCAAAAAATGACACAAATAAAGGGAGAAAGAAATCAATCAATGATAATTGGAAACTTCAATATCCCACCTTGTATGATATATGCAACAACTAAATAGAAGATCAGTAAGGAAATAAGACTTGAAAAACACTATAAACCAGTCATGCCTAAATATATCTACAGAACACTGGGCCCAACAAAAACAGAATATTCTTCTCAAATGCACAGGAAACTTTCTCTAGGGTAGAACAAGTGCTGGACATAAGACAATCCTCATTAAATTTAAAATCTATGGCCTGTGACGAGAATGGAATGAAATTAGAAATCAGTAACTTGAAGAAAATTTACAAATACAAGTAAATTAACGCATCCCTAAATAACCAATAACCATTAACATATAAATGAGAAAATAGTGTGTGTTGAATGAAAGTCAGGGCAAAGTTACTGGGCTGCCTCTGAAATACTACTCAGAGAAGCATTTATCGATATAACTATACTAATACTATGATTTTGTTAAATTAACATTTGTTAAGTGGAACCCCAGGTGGGAGACATATGGTGAGCCACGGTTCAACAAAGACCACGAGGGGAAGTGAAATAGAGAAGTTTATTACTCACAGATCCTGGAGGAGGTACACGGGAAGTCGAGGCAGGGTGCAGGCACACTAAGAGCACCACGCCCTGGGGCATACTTTATTAGGGTCCACGGGTTGGATGTTTCTGGGGTTCCCAGGCTGAAGATGGGGATTGGTCGCTTCAAGCCAAAAGGAGCAGGGGTTTTTGGTAAGCCCAACAAGGGTCTTATCTAAGGAGCACAGACGGGAAGAACCTGGGAAGCAGGGGAGATTTTTGCCCCCACATTGTTGGAGAAGTCCTATCAGAAACTTATATTTGCCCTACCACATCCTACCTATAGGAGGCCCTCTCACATTTCAGGTGCATACATCACAAGGCTCAAGTTCTGCAAAGTCCACTCAGATGTTCTGTGGCGCATGCGCTGACCCCGCCCCCAGCCCCTTGCCTCAGAGCCTGCCTCACTTACACCCATCCTGGGCAGGCCTGGAGCCTGCCCGCTGAGACCAATACCTACTTCTTCCTGGAATGGGACCGCTCCTCCGCTCACCCCACCCCACAAGCGCTCCAGCTCTGTGGCCTGCCGGAAATGGTGACCTTGGAGCAAGAGCCCCTCGCTTCACGTGCACCCCAGAATGCAAAGTACGCTCATCTCCTGGAGACTTAAAAGAGTTTCCGGTTCCCCTGAAGTGCGCAGTCTCAGGAGGTGGCATCTCCTTTGTCCAAAGTGAGCCCACGGTTCTCGGATGACTATATATACAGTGCGGGGGAGGGAAGCGGCAGAAATAAGGGAGGCCAAGTTCCCAAGTGCACTAGCAACAGCTTCCAGCCCATTCTTGGGTCCCAGAAGCAATTTCTGTGGCTGGAAACTTGTTGTCTGAGCTCAGGAGGCCTCCTCCCTCCCCCAACAGCAGCAGATGTGACTACAGAGCGCAGTCGCCACGCTTGGACCCTGCAGGACTTATGGGAGAAACCTCTATGGACAGATGATACCCCCGTGGGAGTGCTGTCCAC
>NW_020173107.1:0-485 GCF_003031525.2 Neophocaena asiaeorientalis asiaeorientalis
AAAAATCAATAAAACCAAGAGGTGGTTCTTTGAAAGGGTAAACAAAATCAACAAACCTATGGCCAGGCTCACCAAGAAGAAGAGAGAGAAGACCCAAATAAACAAAATAAGAAATGAAAAAGGAGACATAACAACTGACAAATACAAAAACCGTAAGGGAATACTATGAACAATTATATGCCAATAAATTCGACAACCTAGAGGAAATGGGCAACTTTCTAGAAACATACAGGCCACCAAAACTGACTCAAAAAGAAATAGATAATTTGAACAGACCAATCACTGGAGATGAAATAGAATCTGTAGTTTAAAAACTCCCCCACAGGGCTTCCCTGGTGGTGCAGTGGTTAAGGATCCACCTGCCAATGCAGGGGACGTGGGTTCGATCCCAGATCCGGGAAGATCCCACATGCCGCCAAGCAGCAAAGCCCGTGCAGCACAACCACTGAGCCAGCGCACCACAACTACTGAAGCCCACGTGCCTA
>NW_020173108.1:0-17387 GCF_003031525.2 Neophocaena asiaeorientalis asiaeorientalis
TCTATATGTCTTCTTTGGAGAAATGTATATTTAGATCTTCCTCTTTGCATTTATATCCTAATTGGAGCAGTTGAGCTTCTTGGATGTGTAGATCAATGTTTTTCATCAATGCCATTGTTCCTTCAATTATTTTTTCTGCTTCTTTCTCTCTCCTCTCTTTCTGGTATGCCCATTACATAAAAGCTGGTGTACTTAATGGTATTTCACATTTCTCTGAGCCTCTTCATTCTTTTTCTTCACCTTTTTTCTTTCTGTTCTTCAGACAGAGATAGATTGATCGATCTTCAAGCTTTTTAATTTTAATTCTGCCACTTCAAATCTACTGTTGAGACCCTCTAGTAAATTCTTCATTTCAGTTATTGTACTTTCAGTTCCAGAACTACTTCTATTTGGTTCTTTTTTTATATAATTTCTATTTATAGATTTCTTTCTCTCTTTTTTTTTTTTTTCTGAGCCACAACACGCAGCTTGCAGGATCTTAGTTCCCCGACCAGGGACTGAACCCATGCCCCCTGCAGTGGAAGTGCGGAGTGCTAACCACTGGACCACTGGGGAATTCCCCAATTTTTCTCTATTTGATGAGACATTGTCATCATACTTTACTTCTTTACACACTTTACTTCTTTAAGCATGGTTTTCTTTAGTTCTTTGACTATATTTACAATAAATGCTTTGAAGTCTTTTCCTATTAAGTCTTCTCAAAAGCAATCTCTGTTGCCTGTTTTGTTTTGTTTTTTCGTATATATGGATCATACTCTTTTCTTTCAGATCTTGTAATTTTTGTTGATAACTGGATACTTTAGATAACATATTGCAGCAACTCTGGATACTGAGACCCCTTTCCCCTTCCAGGGCTTGTTGTTATTGTTAACTTGTTTATTTGTTTAGTGACTTGGCTAGACTATTTAAGTACATTTCCCCCACAGTGTGCAGACTCTGATGTTGCTCCTCAGAGGGTACAGCCTTGGGCAAGCACAGTCAGCCTGGGATGACAATGGTTTTAGCAGGGCTCTGTGTGACTGTCTCTCCCTGATCTCTCTGTTAAACTGTCCAGCTGTTCAGCTTCACAAATTGACAGATGACTGTTCTATTATTTTCAACAGTGCCCTGGGGCATAAATTGTTCCACAATCTGATCCAATTAAAGTCATGCCTTTTTGGAGGTGTAGTCTTTGAGGCCAGTCCTTGAGGCTTGTTATGATCCCATGATGACTCTTCTTAGTTGTCTTTCCATGGTTCTCTCTGGCAAATTTCTAGTTGGACTAGTTTAGTTTACTGCTTTCATGGAGCTACCAGCCTCCTCTTGATTATCACTAAAGTAACACTGTTTTTGAAACCATCCTTACTTTTGAGCTTCCAAATACTTGGTACCAAAATGAGTCAGTTTCCATGGGAAGAGCTTCAGAGCTCTCTATATTATTATAGCCTGCCTTGCCCCCCAGGCCAAACCTCTGCACTACTGCAACGGACATGAGGGCAAGCATCGTGGCCCACTTCTCTCCAAGTGACATCCTCACTTTACAAGAAGAGTCCTAGGCAAGGGAGGAGCTTCTGGTCTTCTCAGCTTGCCTCTAGTAGCAGGGGACCACCACCCTATGAGCAGGCTGGGCAAGAGTTATCAGGGCACTAGTGTTCTCAGCCTGCCACGGTGGAACACAGTCTCCACCCTACAAGTAGGGGCGGGGTAGAGGAAGACAGCCCCGTAACTCTCAGCCACTTTTACCTGGAATTGAGCTTCTGAAACACAAGCTGGGGCTGGGGAGCCGGTGTGGAGGTAATAGGAAAAATGAGTGGGCTGGTCCTCCTAGGAAGACAGTGCGGCCCTATTCTGGGAACTGAGGGCAGAGGTAAAAACTAGGTTAAATTGATGTAAAATCCAATTTACAAAATATTTTTAGGAAAAAAAAATATGTTTTTGGATAGAATTTGAGAACTAAAGAGTAACTAGAATTGTTTTATACAAGAGAAATGCTCAAGTCATTTAATGAATGATGATTTGCATTTATTCAAGGATCACTTGTATGTGTCAAGTTTTTCTAAAGAGTTTTGGATGCAGGCAAAGTTTGCATAAGAAAGCAAAGATATTCCCATAGTTACCTCAGCTACATTACACTTACGTCAGCCAGACTTTTCTATATATAACATATGTTATATATTAAAATATACAAATATAAACAGCATTTCAAATCCAAGGAACACATTCTGATTCAAAGAAGTGTGGATTACTGAAGCCCTACTCTATGAAATTACACATATGGTAAGTTCAAAATACAGATAAGGATCCTTAATGACACATGTATCTCGCTTATGAAGTCATAGCCTACCTTAGCTTTGTCTGACGTCCGTTTTCCACCAAAGCCTCCAGAGCCAACAACAAAGATGGAGAACTGATTATAACATATAAGTTCCTCCCCAGAATAAGAGTAGACTGAAAAGTAAATGAAAGAAAAAAAGAAAAGAGGTTATTACCAAAAGACATAACTAGTTACCCAATATATGATCAACAATCCTTTGAAAAGTTTCAGAAACAAAATCCAATTACTAAAAGGCTTTGCAATTTAAAGACACCCAAGTTTGGGATACAGAGCACTCATTTTAATCACTCACTACCAGTCTCTGGAAGGCTGAGAGAAGAGGATCTTGACAAATCCTTTCTTGACTATGAAACAGCAGTTCATCTCACCTCTTCTTAAAGTTCCCCAACTGCCTTTCATATTTCAATTCTCTCCTCCTCAAACCTTTCAAACAATTCCACTATAAAATGCAGACTAACGCACATGAAAAGATGCTCATCATCGCTAATTATTAGAGAAATGCAAATCAAAACTACAATGAGGTACCACCTCATACTGGTCAGAATGACCATCATTAAAAAGTCTACAGATAACAAATGCTGGAGAGGGTGTGGAGAAAAGGGAACTCTCCTACACTGTTGGTAGGAATGTAAATCGGTACAGCCACTATGGAGGTTCCTCAAAAAACTAAAAATAGAATTGCCATATGATCCAGCAATCCCACTCCTAGGCATATACCCAGACAAAACTATAATTCAAAAAGATGCATGCACCCCTACGTTCATAGCAACACTACTTACAATAGCCAAGACATGGAAACAACCTAAAAGTCCATCAACAGATGAATGGATAAAGAAGATGTGATACACACACACACACACACGCACGCGCGCGCACACACACACACACACACACACACACACACGGGAATATTACTCAGCCATAAAAAAGACTGAAATAATGCCATTTGCAGCAACACGGATGCACCTAGAGATTATCATACCAAGAGAAGTCAGAAAGAGAAAAATACCATATATCACTTATATGTGGAATCTAAAATATGACACAAATGAACATATCTACAAAACAGGAATAGACTCAGAGATATAGAGAACAGACTTGTGGTTGCCTAGGGGAAAGGAAGGTGGTGGAGGGATGGATTGGGAGTTTGGGATTAGCAGATGGAAACTATTATACATAGGATGGATAAACAACAAGGTCCTACTGTATTGCACATGGAACTATATTCAATATCCTGTGATAAGCCATAATGGAAAAGAATATGAAAAAGAATGTATATATGTATAACTAAATCACTTTGCTGTACAGCAGAATTTAACACAACATTGTAAATCCACTAAAATTCAATAAAATTTAAAAATTAAAATAAAATACAGATAACCACACTCCCAAATTTTCAAACATTCTGCTGAAGTCCTCAATAGAGCCTGGAATGTAAAAGAAGAAATAAGTGAGAATGAAGGTATAAGCTTCAGGAGGGCAGGATCATGGCTTTTTTGCTCACCATCATATTCCCAGCAATTAGAACAGTAACTGGGACAGAAAAGGCACCTAATAAATAGGTATTAAATTAATTAGTAAATCAATGAACAAACGATGTGATTGAGCAAGTTAGTGAATAAGTAAGCAAGTAATGAATGAAAGACAGCTGTCCCTCTTTCCACTGACTACTTTCCTGGTGACAGTTTGAGCATCACCTAAATCACCAGCACTGTAAAACTAGGAATATGATTTTGAATTGTATAATAAGGAAAACTATAATTCTAACAAAAAATAACGGAAGTCATGGTGATTTGTATTTAAAATAAGACTTTTACCCTTATTACACAGAAAATTGGATATCTAATTCCATCTATATTTTATCTACAGATTCTAATACATTATTATCCATTACCAAGCTGTAGCTAAATAAATGGAGTAGATCAAGAAAGAAGAGTAAAAATTAAAGCTAAGGTTACTGCAGAACTTTTTTGTGGTAGACATTTGGTAGAATGGTGAGAAGACTAAAAGAAAACTGGGTGAGTTGCAGCCAAATGTCAGCCAATATTTGAAATGGTTAGAAAATACAAAAATCTTAAAAAAGAAAGAAGAGGGATAAGGAGGAAGAGGGAAAGAGAGAGAACAGACACATGTTCTACGTGTCTATGATGAAATACATAGTTTACTTTGTAAACTATGAGTTAACAAAAACAATGTAGTAGAAAAATATTTAAGAGCATTAAAAATGTTCTCAATATATTATTAAGTAAAAACAAGGCAAGTTCCAAAACAACATATTCAGTATAACCTCCTGTATATTTAGAACAAAAATTATAAAGCCTATATTCCAAATACCAGACAATATTAAACTTTCCACTGCTATTTCCAAAATTTTTTATAATGCTTATCTATTTCTATTGTTCTTAAACTTTAAAACAAATAAATTCTAAGCAATGTATCTTTAGCTTATGTTTAAATACTAGTATTTCAACATTCATTAAACTACTATAATCTTTTTTTCCACTGCAAATAAAATGTGGCTATGGTGTTTAAACCACATTATAAGTTCAATAGGTTTGAATGTGCAAGGTTAAGAACCTAACTACAATTTATAAGAATGATTCAGGGGTCAAATATGTTCCAAGTTCCAAAGAGCTAACATAGAAAAGAGTATCTACAACATAGCCTAATTATCAATTGAGGGCAGTCTATGTATTCATTCCTGCCAAAAACATAATCTAGGAAGCATAATTCTCCTCTATGCTTGCTATACCAGCCACATTTCTCACCTCTGTGCTTTGGTTATGTTGTTACAAATCCCCTGAAATGTCCCACTCTCTGGACCACCCCCTCCTCCCTTATTTTCTAAAAAAGCTTGTGAATTTTTAGAACACTAATCTTGCTTTCTCACAATTGGAAGATAAATAGAAACTTATTCATCAACTTCTGTGATAAAGTATTGTATTACATACAAAGTCTATGAATCTAACAATATTATTATAAGAACTAGAAATGAGTTACCATCCATAAGAATTATTAAACCAGATCCTTTATCCAGGACATCAGCAACAACTGCTTCACATTTTAATTTTCCTAAAATGGAAAGTAAAATAATAAATAAACAAATAAGGAGACTGTTTTAAAGATCATAAGTTATATGAAGACATGAGAGAAATTAACATAACTTCCACTGTAAGTTCAGCAAAACTAAAAAATCATGATTTAGAATAATTTTCAATATAATGTTGAATCATAAACATTAAAAGCAATCAGAATACCTGAATCACCAAATTTGAAACATCAATAATTCTGATAAATTAGGCTGTAAAAAGTAACAATTTTCAATCATTCAATGAACACTTGTTAAGCGTACAGCCAACACCATCTACCCCATTCCTTCTCAAATCTCTACTCTACGGGCTTCAATTAGACAGTGTTTCTTTCTAACTACTCCGTTCTTTTAGGGACTGTCCCATTATTTAACTGGTAATGTTAAATCTTGATGGATTAACAATTGTTTGGGAGTGAACTCATAATCTTTTTCTCCAAGCTGTTTTTCTCTTTTGTTCCCTATACGAATGAATGGTACTATCCACCCAACTGCCAAGCCAGAAACTTCAGCATGACCCCTGCCTCAAAAAATAGTGTCTAAGTATGTGGCAAGACTTGAGTATGCAGAGACTGGGAGAAGCTAGATTATATGAAAAGTTTCTGATTTCATCCTGAAGTCTATGAACAGCCATCTGGGGTTTTTAATAGAGAAGTGACAAATACACTTGCATTTTGGAAATAATATTCTGGCTACAGTGAGAAAAGCAGACCTGAAGGGAGCAAGAATGGAGGCAGAGAGAACACTTAGAAAGTGAGAGATGACGGTGGTCGAAGTGAGGTGGACAGAAATAGGATTCTAAATGTATTGAAGGGAGAGAAGCAAAGAACTTGGTACCTGCCTAGGTGTGAAAGATGGTAAAAGAAACGCTAAGGATAAATAGATTGCTGTCACTTTCACCTCCTAAATCTCTCTCTGCTTCTCCCACTTCTCTCCATCTCTCCACCACCACCTTAGCCTAAGCTACCATCATTTCATTTGAACTACCACAACAGACTTCTAACGAGGTACCTGCATGTCCACTCTGACCAACTTTAAAACCTGCTCTCCTATTATGTCTGAAGTTATTTTTTCCCAAAGTCAACCTGATTACCAACCTGGTTATGCCAAATCCTTCTATTTTAAGTTCTAATGGTATCATGTATGTTTCATCTGTAATGTTTAGCACATATAGTTGCAAGTGTACATTTATTTGTGTGGCTTTTTGATTATTGGCTGCCCTCCCCACCAACTAGGTTATATGCTCCATGAGGGCAGAGTCCAGATTTGCTTCCATTCTCCATTTATTCACAACCCTAGCAGAAAGCCTAGAAGTTAGGAAGTAATCAATAAATAATTGTCAAATTGCTGATGATCTCTTCAGGTGATCAACTCCACATCCAATGAAACACCAAGCCCACTCCCTACATATCGCTATAATTTCTCCACTTATATCCATCCTCATGCCCACAATCCTATTCAATCAACCACGGTCTCTAACCTAGATTATTACAACAGTCTCTTACAAAATCTCCTTCTCTCTATCTCATTCCCTTAGAATCCAAGCATTACAAACATGAGCCAGAGTTGATGCTTTCTAAAATCCACGTTTGATCATATAATTCTCTCCTTTCAGTCCTTCAGTGGTTATCTATTGTCTTTAAAATAAAAGCCAGACTTCTTCACCTGACCACACACTGCACACTGCCTCAGATAAAAAAGAGCTGCGTGAAAACTTAGGCTGTAACACTAAACGGAAGACTCAAACTGAGATGGTGGAGCAGGAGAACACAGAACTCACCTCCCCCCCCGACAAACACATCAAAAATACATCTACACGTGGAACAATTCTCCCTGAAAATTAAGTGGAGACTACCAGAAAGACCTGTACAACCAAGACTGTAAGAAAGACCCACAGGTAACTGGGTAGAAAGGGAAGAAAAGCAAGCAGGTCAGGACCTGTGCCCCTGAGAGGGGACTCAGAGGAAAAAGGAGATTACACAGGAAGATACCTTCCCTGGGGAGTGAGCACTTCAAGCCACATATTGGGCACCCCAGCCCTGGTGTCCAACAGAGGGAACACGAGTCCCCTTGGCTGGCTGCAGGGCCAGTGAGATTAACAGGAGGGCTGTGGGAAGCCTGGACTCCGGGAGCATGTGAACACTTTCGTGCTCCTGAGGCAGGGCAGAGAGGGCAGACTGAAACCACTTGGGTAGCTGACTGGTTGCCTACAACTGCCCTGGTCCCCAGCCTGAGCTGAGAGAACACACCAGCACCATTTGCCTCGTGTTGCAGCTTCACACTCTGGGCTGCCGTGATTGAGGAAAAGGCTCAGCCATGAGACACTGAGGAGGTTCAAACCCTAAGTGGCAACTGAGTGGTGAGGGGGCAGCCATTACTGGTGACTGCACAGGGGCTCCAGATCTCTGATGGTGGCCATGCCAAACAAAATCCATGCTCCGACCCTCACTGACTACCCACCCCAGCCCCTCTCGCTCCACCACTGCTCCCCTCTGGGGTAAGGGTGCCAGTGCTGGGAGCGGGGGAAAGCACACACTTAAAGGAAATTTAGCCAGCTCAGACCCGACCCTCAGGGCTTCTGCTCCAGCAACTTGGGACCTGCCCCCGCACCAAATAGTGGGGTAACAGCCACTAAGCAGAGGGGAAGCTCTACCTAACATCTAGCTTGGCCCTACTCCTCCATCTCCAGCCCCACCCCCTACCAAGATGACAGCTGCCAGCACACCTTGAGAAAAGACATAAATTGTGCTCACATCAAATCCAGCTCTCCCATCAATGCCACTGGGCACACGCAGACTGTATAGGGACACGCCCACAAAAGAACACCCCTTCTAGACCACCATAGGTAACTATTTCACCAAATTTCAATAGATAAAGAAATAGATAAGCAAAATGAAAAGACAGAGGAATCTGTTTCCACTGAAAGAGCAAGAGAAAACTCCTGAAAAAAACAACTAATGAAATAGAAATAAACAATTAACCAGATAAAGAATTCAAAGCATTAGTAATAAGAATGCTAACTGAATTAGGGAAAAGAATAGCTGAATACAGTGAGAGTTTTAACAAGGAACTACAAAATTCTAAAAAAAACCAATCAGAACTGAAGAATACAACAACTGAAAAGAAAAACACACTAAAAGGAATTAACAGCACACTAGGTGATACAGAAGAACACATAAGTGATCTGGAATATGGAAATCACCCAATCAGAACAGCAAAAAGAAAAAAGATGAGAACATTTTAAGGGATCTTTGGGGTAACATCATGCATACCAACATTCCATTATAGGGGTCCCAGAAGGAGAAGAAAGGGAGAAGGGGGTAAAAATATATTTAATGAAATTATGGCTGAAAATTTCCTAAGTCTGAAGAAGAAAACAGATATCCATGTACAGGAAACACGGAGGGTCCCAAACAAGATGAATCCAAACAGACCCGCACCAAGACATAGCATAATAAAAATGGCAAAACTTAAAGAGAGAATTCTAGAGGCAGCAAAAGAAAAGCAAAGAGCATATACAAGGGAATGCCCATAAGGCTATCAGCTGATTGTTCTGCAGAAACTCTGCAGGCCAGAAGGGAGTGGCATGGTATATGCCTGACATGCACATAAATAACTTATAGTTTATTTAGGTTGCTCTATGCCAGTTTAACACATTGACACAGTTTGGAAGGTTAGTCAGAAAATAAAACGATCAAGAACTCACCTGCTCTGGGAAGTGGTTTATATAACTCCAGGTACTGCTCCCCATGAAGAACCTGCGTTAGGGTAAGCAAAATTTTATTAGTAGACTTTCTTCTTCCACAGCTTCTTCTGTGGATACCGCTAATCACAAGTGGCATTTCACTGTCCACGTGACTACTTCCCCCAAATTATCTGTCTCAATTTGGCTCCCACTTCTTAATTATATGATTCAGAAATAATCAGTCCCCCAATCTAAAGACTGTCAGCTCTCTAGAATAGAAGAGATACATTTGTGTTCTTTCTTGACATTCATAAATTTTTGTTGACTGATAACTGTGGATTATTTGCCAATGGAGACACTAAACTAGGCGTATTTCCAGTGTTCATCACTGTGCCTGGAACATAGCAGGTATCCAGTAAATATCTATTGAATAAAAATGAACAAATAGGTCAGTACTAGAAAAGTAATTTCAGGTCACACCTGCCAAATACAAATGACACAACCAAAACATTAATATAAATCTTACAACCACATTCAAGTAAAAGCAATGTCAACATTTCCTTAGTGTAAGAGTAAGTACTAAAGACCCTGTGCAACTTCATAGCCACTTAACCTCAATGTATCAAAGCAAGAATATAAAAATATATGTAGGAATACTACAGGACAGTAACAACAAAACCTGACCCATATATCCGAATGACCACACTCAACTGCTATGGGACAGTTTAATTCCCAGTCTTCCTCAGAACCCAGAAGGGAAAAAGAAAAGGGGTGAGGGTAGTGATGGGAGGACAAATGAAGGACTGCCTCACTATGATATGACCTGGAAGCTCAAGGTTAGGAAGACTGGGATTCAGATCCCAAGACGGCTATCATTCCCAGGGACAGATTTTGAACACTATTCATGATTTCCAACTCCTTCCAACTCTGAGGAAGAATTCTGAAACATTTACTTTAATTGTTTGTACCGACATTACCCAAACAGAAGAACTGTATGCAACGAATACCACGGGAGAGTGACTAAAGCGACAAACTGCCTGGCATCTATCTCTTGCCTCCCTCCCTACTTCATCAAATACTTTAATAAAATAACCGGAGATTCTCATAGATTCAGAGCAGCAATGAGCTAATCGATCCTCCAGTAAATGGGTTCTCCAATCAGTCAAAATCACAGAAACCAGTTTAAAAGTCTACGATTCAACAGTTATCAACTGGACTCATGGCCTGACCCTTACTTCAAGAAATAAAATAACCCCAAAGCCTTCTCACAGTTGTTTGCTCCTTCCTCCTTGGAACAATTTATTCACTTTGCTTCTCAAATACCACATTCTCCTGATACACCTCATACCTCACCGGCCACTCCTTCCCAGTCTCTCTTGCTAACTCCTTCTCATCTCTTCAACCTCTCACCAAACTCAGGCTTTTTTTCTCTACTTACATTCACACATTGGTGATTTCACCCAGTCTTATGTCTTTAATCTGACTTAAATGCTACAAATCCCAGTAGGGCCTCTCCCACAAACTCTAAACTCACACATTTAACTGCCCACTTTATATCTCCACTTGAATGTATAATAGGCATCTCAGATCTGTCCAAAACCAACTCCTGATCATCCCCACCTTAAAGTGATTGTATGTATCTATTTTATTATACATAGTAATATGTCATATGTAACTACTATACATATTAAATACATTGTACATAATTAATTATGAATATACGGGTATATATGCATATATATCATCCCAGTTAACCTGACCAAAAACCTTCAGCCTTGACTCCTCTTTCTTTCCATGCATATCCAGACTAGTGCTGGAATTACCATAATAAACTCCAAACTGGTTTCCCTGCTTCCATGCTTGGCTCCCATAAATCTATTCTCCACAGAGGAGCAAAAATGAGCCTGTGAGTGAACACAGCCAGATCATACCACTCCTCAGTTCAAAGCACTATAAATGGCCTCCCATGTTAATCAGAGTATGAGTTGAAATTCTTATGATGACTACAAGGCCCTCTTCTCCTACCGCTGCCCCCTTGCTCATTCTATAGCTGTATCAACCAAAAGCAAGGTAAGTATGCACCTGCCTCGGGGCCCTTTACACCTGTTCTCTCTGCTTCAAATAGTCTTCGCTCTTGCTCCTTCATCACTATCGTCAGGTAAGGATTATCATACCCATTTTATAGATAAGGAAACTGAAGCTTAGAGAAGTTATTAACTCTTGGTCAAATAGCATGTAATGGCAGAGAGAGAATTAATAACATGCCAGGGTTACGGACTGTACATAATTACTGTTGCCTTCTTTTTGCTTGCCTTTTCAACGAACTCTCTACCCTTTTTTTCTTTTTAAGAAAAATTGAAAGACATGCTAAATCTTTATTCTTGAATCAACCACTATAAACTATTGTATTAAGACACCACACACACACACACACACACACACAGAGTATGTGACATTTACCAATCATATTTAAAGGAAGAGAAGAAGAGCAAAATAAAGGTTTCTTATTATGCATACCTTTGCCAAGTTGACTGAAAGCCCAGGAATCTCTGCTAATCCTCCACCCATTATAGATTTCTGAGCTAGAATAACTCCAAAGGTCGGCAAACAGGAGAAATCAGAACTCCCTTCATAAATAAACTTCAAATCTTTCGGCTCCTTGATTGATGCTCCCACTCCAAGGGCATACATAATAGTGTCCAGTTCCGTATAAGAAGAAGAAAATGGAGGAAGTTTATGGCCAATAGCTCCAGCCTATGGAACAATTGTAGAAAATTATTTTTTCACTGATATTCTTGACAAATCTTTAAATTTCTGACTTTTCAAAACTATTAACTGCTACACACTTAGCTTTGTGAATAGAATGTCATTTTAGTGAATCTGATAGGGTATCATAATTGTTTCACTATATTTTCTTAATAAAATCAATTGTATGGAAAAAGACTTCATTGACAAATAACTACTTTTTTCTTGCCCACTTCTTGTTAACAGATAGTATATCTCATTTTCAACTTTCCTGTCTCTGATGATGGAAAAGCCTATTAATACAGTGACTGTTAGCTACTCAAAATTACAAAAAATAAAAAAATTATTATAAACAGGGATAATGAATGGCTCTATAAGATCTATTTTATAAAAGTCAGTATAAACAGATGAGCAAAACACTGCTTAATGCTTGTAAATCAGACTCCCTCATAATGGTTTTGGTTATAATTAGATTTTACTGTAAGCTCCTACCTAGGACTGTCCTTTATCTAACTGGATATTGTATTTTTCTATTTAGTGATGACATGCCTAGCCAATTTGTGAAGCATATGTTAGGCTATAAAAGAATCATGTCCAATTTTTGATCACTTTCATTCTAAAGCAAGAGTCAGCAAACAACAGCTGAGAATTAAAAATGGTTTTTACATTTTTTTAAGAGTGGTCTAAAAAAAGAAAAAGAAGATTATGTGTCAGAAACAGTACGTGGTCCATAAAGCCCAAAATATTTACCATCTGGCCCTTTACCAAAAAAGTTTGCCAACCCCTACTCTAAAGTAAAATCACGTTTATAAACTGATCATATTCTCAGGGTTACAATTAGATTGTTTATTTCATCACTATGTCTCTCCTGAGTCAAACACCATAACTGAATGTGTCAAATGACTTATTTTTTATTATTTATGCACTATAATTTTTTTTTTTAAAAAAGAAGTACTAGAGATAGGTAATCAGCAAACTTCACAAGAGCTATAACCACAGCTCTACTAGAATTTCTGACACAATGGGAGACTTTTTACTTTGCAGCCATGTTGAAATATTTCCAAAATACAATCTATCAATGCTTTTCCTTAAAAGAAATGACTCAAAAGAGGCACTAAGTTAAATATCCTTTTCTAAAGAGTTAGAAAGTGACTGAAGGATGATTTTCAAAAATGCTCCAAAACACAAAAAAGACACTTGTTTATTACACTGAAGAAGAGAAAGTAAAAGTTACATTTAATATTTTAGCCTTATGTTCATTCAAATTTTATAAACATTCAGTACATGTTCTATAAAGTTTTATGGTCACTCACCTTTCCTATTTAACAATAAATTAATAGCTTGGAAAAGTATTTTTTGCATAAAAGAAAAGGAAAGAAAAGAAAAAAGTCTCCAGAGAAGGCAAAGCGCTAGGCTTTCTCTTCCACTTACAAATCCTGATGTAGCTGTTGATGTCGCACTACTGGTATGATTTGCCGAAACTCCTCCATCTGAATCTATTTTATTTAGAGCTTCAATTATACCACCAATTGATTCTAAAAAAAGGAATAAATAACAATAATAATGCTTTTTTCCATCAACAGATGAATGGATAAAGATGTGGTACATATATACAATAGAATATTACTCAGCCATAAAAAAAGAATGAAATAATGCCATTTGCAGTGACATGGATGGACCTAGAGATTGTCATACTGAGTGAAGTTAAGTCAGAAGGAGAAAGACAAATATCTATGATATCACTTATATGTGGAATCTAAAAAAATGGTACAAATGAACTTATTTACATAACAGAAAGAGAGTTATAGATGTAGAAAACAAACTTATGGCTACCAAGTGGGGAGGGAGACAGGGAGGGATAAATTGGGAGACTGGGATTGACATATACATACTACTGTATATAAAATAGATAACTAATAAGAACCTACTGTATAGCACAGGGAACTCTACTCAATACTCTATAATGACCTATATGGGAAAAGAATCTAAAAATCAGTGGATATATGTATACGTATAACTGATTCACTTTGTTATACAGCAGGAACTAACACAACATTGTAAATCAACTATACTCCAATAAAAATTAATTAAAAAAAAAAATCAGTCCCACTATGGAGTGGGAAGAGTAATTTGCATATGTGAAATATCTAGCCAGTTATTTTACAGTGCTATTTAAAGTGACCTACAGGACAAACTTCCAGATTTTTCCTATATAGTTGAACTATATTTCATTTGTACTGAAAAAAATTTTAAATCATGAATGATTCAAGTCAATCAACTTCAGGATAAATAAGGATGAACGAATTGAATTTTCTCTTTAGGATCACTGGAATTTAAATAAGAGTGCTTTGGTAAACCTATTACATAAAGATCATAAAAGCATCATCTTTCAAATATCCTAAAGAGCTAATACTCCCCTGGTGAAATCCAAATAAATGTAAGCTATTTCCAAAAAAAAAAAAAAGCTTTTGTTACAGACGTGACTAAGAAAAGCTACAATGCTTTGGACAATCATTCCTATCTCATCCAGCAAGCCTGCTGCAGAACCTTCACTGGCATTCATGAACTGACTGCATGATGTCAGGCTATTGCAGGAAAAAATCGTGAAAGACTCTGAATAGACCAAAGACAACTGGGTGTTTCCAACATACTCTCCCCACGTTATGATTCCAAAGAGGCTCTGAGCTTTGCAAAGTCTTTGAGTGATTTTACAACTCTGTAAAGTCAGATCCTTGTCCACAGATGTTCAATTTCCATCTGGTGGAGGGACAACTAATTTTCCTTCTCTCCCCACCATCACCCCTCCTCCAGGATGCAACAATGTCAAGATTACCCCCCAGGTCTCTGTACAGGTAACTGCTCAGAAAACATTACTAAAAATTCTTCCAGAGAAAACCACCGTCATGACCAGTGACTACAGACAGAATTCAGAAGCTGCTATTCTGGAGCCTAAAATGTTAATAAAGGAGATTCACAGAGTATCCACATATGCCATAAGGTTCCAAAAGCTCTGGGGCCTTTCTAACAAACCTTAGATATATGGGCCTCCTTCTAAACTCAGACAAAAACTATAACTAAACTACAGAGTGTGAGATGACCAGGGCTCTCTGCCATTCCTGGTGACACTAGGTAGGTTTCTTGCCTACCAATCCTCCTCTTACCACCCCCTTTAGGCTGCTGCCTAGATGGGAGGCTATTTAACTGAAAGTTAACCTCGGTACAGGCTGGAGGTACTGCACTCAAAGACAGACCACCTGAGTTAACTCTTGGCTCAAACACTGAGAAAGCTTGGGCCACTTACTCAGCTTTTCTGGGATTTAGTTCCATCATCTGTAAAATGAGAATGATGAAATGAGTGCTTGGAAAGTCGTGATTCTACAGAAAGTGTAAGAATTTTTTTCTAACTGTACTTCAAATACTAGGGGTATCTTTTCATTTATAACTATATAATTCATCATTAGCTTTTTCTTTATATTAGTCTAATACTTTTAAGGCAATAAAATGGAATTCTGACCCCAGAGAAGAATTTTTAAGATACTTCTTCCTTTTTCCTTTTCCTAATTTTCATTGATAGGTGACTGCTACTCGTAGACTAAATTTACCTCAAATAACAAAAAAAAGAATACAGAAAATGCTACCGCTAATGACATAACAATCATGTTATCCTCTGATTGAGAAAAGTATAATGAAAATTTCAGTGAGTGTACCAGCAGACAGGAAAGTAACACTGGGATTAAAAAAAAAAAAAAGAACAGTCATTTTTCAGATATATTCTTCTATCAAACATTAAATATAATACTAGGAAGGGAAAAAAAAGATTTTTCTGTAAAATAATCCTGATTCATGATCCTTCCCAGAAAGGTCCTTTAAATTTCATATACTATATACATATGTGAGTTATACTAGAAAAAATAATGTGACTTTTATTGGCCGTCTCTTCCTGTGGCATATCATAGATGATTCAATAATGCAAGGTAACAAGCATTTACTAAATCCTTTCTGTGAGTTCAGCACTATGCTAGCACCAAATACAAAAGGACATACAAGATACATTCTCTGCCTCCAAAGGAACTTATTATGCAGTTAAGAAACCACACACTTATGAAACAAAAGCAGTGGAAAGCAGTCATGATGAGATGCTCAAGTGGTAAGAGTTCAGCTAAGAAAGAGCTGAAGCCCAGAACATGAAGCCCAGAATATCTGGGGAGGTTTTGTTGAACATCTGGGGCTTGAGTTTTTCTAAAGAAGCACCGAGATTAGCAGAGGTGATAAAAGGAATAAGAGGCATCTTAGAAAGGCAGAGAAACAGTAGCAAAGACAAAGTGCTAAAACAAAGCAAAATCTATTCACTAGAGAGAAAAGACCTAAGCCTAAATAATATAAGACTTAAATAAACTTTTGGGGAAATAAAGAAAAATCAGATCAGATAAGGAGTATGTGATTAGATAAGGCAAGTCTTTGAAACCAACCATCAGATGGGGAATAGATGCATTGAGCACAAATGGGTAAACACCTCCTACCGTCCCCTCAATCACACATATACCAAAAAATCAGGATCGTAAGAAAACTGAAAAACTGACAGTGTGGGAGTAACATACATACCTTAAATTGGAGAGTTCTAATACCTACTGGAGCAGAAAATGTGCTCTTGATGATTTGAGCATCTAAGTTATCACAATTAAGAAGACAATTCCATAAGAGAAGAGAATGCTTTGTTGCCTCTGATTACCCAACAGGACTAAACTGACTTGGGACTCTTTACCTTGAATTCTCTGAGGCTTGGTGGCATTATCAAAGTCACAGATCTTCGTCCAGTTAGCCTTCACCGCCTCAGGAGTCATTGGCTGAGTCCTCTGTCTTACAATGGCTCCAAGGGTCCGCTCCCATCGTACTGGTTATAGAAACAAAACCAAGATAATGAACACATAGTTTAAGAGGGACACAGAAAGTAGAATTCATGAGTCCCCTGAATTTTTTTTTTTAACATCAAGAAAAACGGAATTTGGAAAAAAGATTCTAACTTCTAAAGATTTTTACTACAAATTTAAAAAAAAATAACAAACCCATTAGGATGTCAAATCTCTTTTTCTAATATTTGAAGCTGAATGGAAAACCTCTCTCTCCTCTGACTATGCCAGATACTACTAAAGGTAGGATGAAATGCTGACTCAGAAAGTTAAATTATATATAATCACACCAAAAGACTGTCTTCATCACCACAGATCACTTAGATAATACACTTCAAGGTAACAGAACAGAATAGAGCTCTGTTGAATAGCAAACTGAAAACTAGTGGTGATAACAGGTCAAAGACTCCAGATAATCAAATTAATATACCAGAAAACCCCACATAATTCTCCCTTATCCTCCCTTTGCTCTTTCTCCTTTTCCATGGGAAGTCAACTAGATTGCCCAGATTCACAAAAATCATCATTGCTGCATAAGTTCCATGAAGATAATTTTTAACACTGTTTCTTTTTTAAAAAGCCTGAGGAATAAATAGAACCTTATTTAAACAGAATGGTCAGACTTTTTTTTTTTTTTTTTTTTTCTTT
>NW_020173108.1:17513-74494 GCF_003031525.2 Neophocaena asiaeorientalis asiaeorientalis
GTACGCGGGCCTCTCACTGTTGCGGCTTCTCCCACTGGGGAGCACAGGCTCCGGACGCGCAGGCTCAGCGGCCATGGCTCACGGGCCCAGCCGCTCGGCGGCATGTGGAATCTTCCCGGAGCGGAGCACGAACCCGCGTCCCCTGCATCGGCAGGCAGACTCTCAAACACTGCGCCACCAGGGAAGCCCCGAATGGTCAGACTTTGATGATTACTAAATTGAAGGTTTGTCCTGGGGAATGACAGAAGCTTCTAGAGATTTCCTATTGATAAAGTCCCATATACAGCTTTTATTGCAACAACTGATCTTCCTTTCTTAAAAGATGTCACAAGACACTTAAAAATGTTTGAGTAAGTTACTTCATAACTTAGAGAACAGTCATTAATAATACTATACAATATGTTGTAACAATGTCATCCAGTAATGGCAGCCTTTTAAATAATTCAATTAATTTTGATACCAGCATCCAACTGAAAACTTGAATTGGGATACTGGAATGTTCACAATTTTTTTTAAACACCATACAGTAATTATCCAATTTGGAGCTCGCAAGGTTTAAGAACTGGGGGAAGAGAGGATTTAAGCCAGATGAATTTACTATTGGGCTGAAGGAGAATAATTTCTATAGCTCAGCTGCAAGTTCGCTTCTAGAAAGCTGTCCAGTGTGATTTCCCACTGTCTCCTCCTGATGTCTCATGCTCCAAGGAAGAAAAGAATCACTGAGATAACTGGAGAACTTGCCTAGGACACAGCTCTTCCCATCTTCAAAAAATGCCCTCCCTCCCACTCACTACTCTGCTGAACAGGCATGTGGGGTGTCGGAGACATGGGAAGACAAACATCAATATAAAGAGAGACTGTGCTGTCTGAAGAAACAGCCAGTTCTGAATAGGACACAACAAATATCGAATAAGCACTGCTAATAGGAAAAAAATTGAAAAGATCCTTGAAAATACCACAGGCCTGCAGGGCAACTTCCATGTTTTAGAAGACCTGTTGCTATAACAATGTTTGAGTTTGATTATGCGTGCACTAAATCCAATGGTTCAGCATTTGACAAGGTCTTTATCCAGCTCTACCTGGATATGCAGTTTTAAAGATATGGAAATAATGTATGGCAAACCAAAAACCAAAAGAGACTTACATTTTCCAATCCATCCTGCTCCAACCTACCAAAAAGAGGAGGAAGAAGTTATACCATCTAATGTGAAATTACTAATAAAATTTTTATGAAATTAACAAAACAGGCAGCTATCTTTTTACGAGTATCAGAATGCTAGATGACAATGGATGAAAATAATGCAGCTCTACAAAAGTCCGTTGGCCCGCATGCCTTTGCACTATTCATGTTATCAGAGTAGAAAAATAAAGCAACACAATATAGCAGAAATGCATGTAGTAGAAAAGCATGACTTTGCACAGAAACCAAGGTGTGATACCAGTTCTTCTACAGACTAGCTGTCTGATCCTGGTTAAATAATTTGACTTCCCTAAACTCAAGATTCCCCTTATGTAAAATCAGGATAATAATACACTCTTCATGAAGTAACCATGAAGATTAAACAATATAAATACCAAATCTGCCCAGCACATCACTTGAAATACATGGTCTTCTAGAAAGACTTAATGAATAAAAATAAATAAAAAGCAAAGAAAAATAAAGCCAGGGTTTGACTTAATTAACTACATATACTAATTTTAATGAAACACCTTTATATAGAAATAAGGAAAATGACCAAATACATTAATCACCATACAGAAAGATGACATTTTTTCTAGAAGCCATTCAAGGAAATCCTCAGAAGACAATGTCTGATGTAAGAAAATCTGTTTGTCATATCTTCAAATACCACAACTACAGTGTTCCACATGCATATAACGGAAGAAACTGTACCAGCAGACAGCACACTTCTCAGTGGCTCTATGCTCAAGGGTATGGCTTTTTAATCACTCATTCTTTTACGTATATTAACAGGACAATCGGCCTTGATGCTGTCAGAGTAGTTAAAGTGGCAGTGGTACTGATAACAGGCAAGAAAAATATCATCTTTTACTATACTTGGGGAGTGAAGCAACAAGCTGCAAACTCCTCACAGGTGCTAGAAACAACAGCTCCAGTCGATCCAAAAAATCTCTATCTGCCACTCTAGATATCTATCAAAACTTGGCAAACAAAGTGTTAATTTACATTCAGGGTTTAAGTCAGGATATTACACACCTCTCTTACTGTATTTTGTACTCAATCTCACACAGCAAATGTCCCTTACTAAAAATGTTCACAATATAGTAAAATAAAAGAACAACACACAAAACTTCATCTACAGCATTACCCTAGTTATCTGTGTATGTTTGGGTGTGTGTGTAAACTGTATACCTAAAAAAAAAAAGCCTATTCGTGTAAAATGCACATCTAATAAAAGACTGGAAAAGAATATCCACAAAAATATTAATAGGAGTTATCTCTCGATAGTGGTAATGTGGGTGATTTTTATTTTCCTCTATATACTCCCCTATATATTTGAAGTTTTCTACAAAAGCATATATTATTTTTGTTCACAGAATTAATAACAAACATAAATGTAAAAGACAAAGAATTTTTTTAAAATTCCTTAATGAGATAAAAAGACAGGCAGACCAAATTTTGAGCTCCACATGGCTTGATATTATTAAATTTCTCTTCTGTAAATCTAGAGTTGTAAAGTTCTTTCCACCTCTAATTTTCCACAATTCACAATCAACGACTGTGATTAAGAAAGCAGAGGCACCTATCTCTGCATAGACATATGTAGACTGTTTTTCATTTACTAAACAGCTTTTTATTCAAATAAATCAGGCTAATATATATCATTCACTTCAAACTGAGCCAGGTAATTTTGCTACCAAGAAATATCTTTGGATGTCATGTATTCCACATGCAACAGGTTTATTATTATATTACCACAGAGAATCAAATAAAGGGGGGTGGTCTAAAATATAACAGTTCATGCTAGAAAAGAAAAAAGAGATCAAACTCAAATGAGGACTAAAAAATGTATAAGTCAGCATAAGGAGATCTAAAGGAACTTTGATTATAGAGTGAAAACTGAACCTCACTGGATGGTAGGATTATGTGTGGTTTTTATTTTTATAGCAAACATGTAAAGCTTTGCAACAGGGAAACAGCAAAGTTTATTTTTAAAGTTAATACAAATAATAAGTTGTGTTTACTGATCTATCATACCCAGACTGAATTCCTGCTATACTGATATAATAGTTAAAATTGAGGGGTGACTGCTCTGTATGCTAAGAGTTTAAAAATATGATCTCCAGTTCTCACAACAAAACCCCAAGAAAACTAAAACGCAGGGAGGTTAATTTGTACAATATTCCAGCGAGCCAGCAATTACCAGAGCAAGAAATCAAAACCTGGCCTGGCTGACTTTAAACCATCACCTCTGTCCTTCCACTTTACTACTCAGCATCTCTAACCAAATGAGACTTTCTGTATCTGACTAAACACATCAAACCAGTCAGTCACATTTTCATTTGACAAGAATATCAGAAATGAAGAACTAGGGAAGAACAATTTACAAAGTTGCTGTTACTTTCTCAAAAAAGGACATTAGTCATACTTGTTCCTTAATTATAACATATACATAATATTAAAAAATATACAAGTGATACCAACTGATGCAGATTTTTACAAATGTGAACAATTGGAAAATACTAATTTTTGAATCATTTTTTTATATTTAATTACACAAATATTGCTTTGGGAGAAAGTGCAAAGGTGCAGAATACCTCAAACAAGCCACCATTTTCCTCACAACTCTCATGGCAAAGCCAAAGGACCAGGGGTGCCACATAATCTGGCTTCAGAGCTTCCAGAAGATCTGAAATAAACAGCCAAAAAAAAAAAAAAAAAAACAAAAAAAAAAAATCTATCAACAAGAATATATACATATTCAATCAATCATTTTACTTTCTGAAAATTCCTCACTTATAAAATTATAGGTTCAGAGACTTTTTAAATAAACAAGAAAAAAATTAGATATACATAATTAATTAGTATGAACATCCAAGGCTTTTAGAAGAATCTTTTCATCCCAATGGAGACATTCAGGCTTCTAACATAGAAGGCATCAGATATACCTTTCCAAGATGGGTAACGTACAGTTTAGAAGACATGTTAAAGCTGCAAATAACTAATACAGCTTGGGAAGTTAGTTCATGAGTATTCATCCTAAGATTATGTTTCATTTCATGTAAGAAACATGTAAGTCACATATATGACTTTCCATTTTTCAAATATATTTCAAAGGGGGAAAAGAAATTGCAAATGTCTCCACACATTACTCTTAACACCTGGTTCTTTAACAAATAATTCCTTTAACAGCCTGTAAGTTAGTATTTCAGAGGAAAAGAGGAAAAATGCTGAGGCAAAATAAATTTTCAGCTTTTTCTAAACAAGTAATAAATACCAAAATTTAAAATAACAGAAATTCAGAATCTGAAGGGCTTTTAAAAATGATCTGTAACAACTCTCTTCTTTTACAGAAGAGAAAGCAGGTCCAGAAAGATTAAATTATTTGTCTAAAGTACATCTTATTCTCCAAACATCTTTCACTAGACTAGGGTTTGGTGGGCATAAAAGATACTACATTAAACAGTGACTTAACATCTCTAGAGGTCAAAATTAATGGAAGTTACATTCTCAAAGGAAAGCAAATTTAAAAGCTGAAGTTTTCAATATTTTCTTGAAAACTTGCTGCTTCCCCAAGAAAGTCTACAGCCAATGGCAAAAAGTGACTTAGGTAGGAGTCTAGTACAGAAATGATAAGCATAAAATTCTAAATAGTGGTTGTCTCTTGGCATGAAGCAGAGGAATAGAATAGAAGGTATAAAGTTAGATGCAAGTAATGTTCCAATTCTTGGGTTGCGCAGTGAGTTCATGACTATGCATTACTTTTTTTTTTTTTTTTTTTTTTTGCGGTACACGGGCCTCTCACTGCTGTGGCCTCTCCCGTTGCGGAGCACAGGCTCCGGACGCACAGGCTCAGCAGCCATGGCTCACGGGCCCAGCCGCTCCGCGACATGTGGGATCCTCACGGACCAGGGCACGAACCCGCGTCCCCTGCATCGGCAGGCGGACTCTCAACCACTGCGCCACCAGGGAAGCCCCTATGCATTACATTTTGATGCTTTACTTCTTGCCAGTAACCTACACTGTTGTGCATATGTATGTAGTATTATACTTAAATAATCCAGTTCTTTAACAAGAATTCCTTCAATAAGATATGAGAGTATAAGAGTTTTTAAAATAAGGGACTTTTTTAAATGGCCCTGTTGACAAAAGAAAAGGGAAAAAAATTAGATCTCAGGTACAAATAGCTATTCTACACTAAAGCAAACTGGTTAGGCACAGCTCTTAGGAAAAGCTAGCAAGTACATACTTGTTTGGTATTACAAATTCCAAGTTCTAAAATGAACGTTAGCTCAAACGTGGAAAGTGAAATGGTACTGTGAAAAAGCATTTGTGTGCCATGAAGTAGCTAATTCTAAAGTAATTTCACTCATCAACTGTTTTGTACTGTTTCACAGAAACTACTTTTAAAGTATTATAGATATTTTCTTTTTAGAAATATGTTAAAACCAGGAGTATCAAAAACCGTACACAGTTTTCCACCAGTCAAGTATTCTATTTATTATATAACTAAATAAATAAGCATTGGCTCTCAATCATACATTTAAATTTTTAAATTTAAAACTCTGTATTTCATGTTTTCAAAGAACAAAGTTGGAAGACTCACATTACCTGATTTCAAGACTTACTGTAAAACTATAGTAATTAAAACATCATGGTATTGGTAAAAGGACAGGCCCATAGATCAATACAACAGAACAGACAATCCAGAAATAGACCCACACATACATACATGGTCAATTGATTTTCCACAAAAGTGCAAAGGCAATCCAAATCAAGAATGAGGAATAGTCTTCAGGACAAATGAACTCGCAGTTTCTTCCACAAATAATTGGCACTTTTTTAAAAAGGAGAATGAGCTATTATATGTTAAATAAAACTTAAGAGATACAGTAACAAAACGACTGTGAACCTTGTTTAGATCACTGTGGAATAAACTAACTCTAAAAAGATATTTTTTAGATAATGAGGAAGTTTTCATATAAATTTGGTATTAGACAATGTTAATGAATTATTTTATTTGGTGTGATATTGGCAGTGTGGTTACAATGTCCATATCTGTTAGAGACACATTTCCAAGTATTTATTAGGTGAGATGCAACATCTAAGATTTGCTTTGAAATGTTACAGAGAAAAAGGGAGAGGGTAACAAAATAAATCAATAAAACAAAATCATTTTGAAATATGCCCAGAGCATTCTGTTCTCCTTAACAAAGGCCTATCCTCAAGGGAAGCTACCAGAGCCTTATCTGACTTAAGGGAAGAGCAATTAGACTAGTGGAACCCATCTAGCTTTCCTGTCTCAAATAAGGGGATAAAAAAAAAAAAAAGGTTAAAAAACTCTACTGAAGGTGAGAGTCCAGAGACTTTGACCTGCTAAAAAACATGGGGATTTAATCATAAGATTATAGAACACTTCCCCTCACCATAATTTACAGCCACTTCAACAGGGCTCCAGTATAACAACAGTGGATTACAACTGAGAGAGCTGCAAACACAGAGTACCTAGGGAAACCCAAAGACAACAGGGGACACAAAAACAATGACAAAGAGGAAAATGTAGCCTCTGACACCAACAGCTACAGCAACCAATAAATGCAACCTAACTCCTAGCTAGATAAACATGAAACCTCACAATAAAGCTCTGAATACCACACTTTCTACTACCCCAATACATCATGTTCTGTTTTCAACAAAAATTTCAAGGCATGCTAAAAGGCAAGAAAAGTACAGGCTGAAGAAACAAAGCAAGCCTCAGAACCAGCTTGAAATATAGCAGAGATTTTGGAATTATCAAACTAGGAATTTAAAGTAACTGTGATTAACATGCTAAGGGCTCTAATGGAGAAAAGTGGACAACTTACAAGAACAGATGACTACTGTAAGCAGACAGAAGTAAATGCTAAAAAAATCAAAAGGAAATGCTCAAAAACAAAAACAGGGCTTCCCTGGTGGCGCAGTGGTGGGGAATATATATATACATATATATATATGTATATATATATATAAAACATTTTGAAATGAAAAAAGAAAACTCAGTAAGCTTGATTTGAATATATGTCAATAGAAACTTCCCAAACTGAAATGAAATGCAAAGAGAAAAAAGGACAAAAAAATAAAAGGGAATAGAATATCTAAGAACTGTGGTATAATTACAAAAGATATATTGGGACTTCCCTGGTGGCACAGCGGTTAAGACTCCACACTCCCAACACAGGGGGCCCGGGTTCAATCCCTGGCCAGGGAACTAGATCTTGCAACTAAGAGTCTGCATGTCACAACTAAGAGTTTGCGTGCCACAACTAAGGAGTACACGTGCTGCAACTAAGCAGCCTGCAAGCCACAACTAAGGAGTCCGTGAGCTGCAACTAAAGGAGCCCACCTGCTGCAACTAAGACCCGGCCCAACCAAATAAATTAATCAATTAATTAATTAAAATAAAAAGAACAGGCACATAATGGTAATACCAGAAGTAGAAGAAAAAAAGAAAACAACAGAAGAAATATTTTAAGTAGTGATGGCTGAGAATTTTCCAAAGTTAATCACAGATCCAGGAAGCTCAGAAGACATCAAGTAGAATATTGCCAAAAATCTACACCTATTGTTATGCATACTATATTCAAACTGCAGAAAAAAACAAGGAGAAAATCTTGGAGGAACACAGAGGGAAAAAATACCTTATGCATAAAGAAACAAGGGAAGAATTATGTCAGACTCTCCTTCAGAAACCATGTAAGCAAAAGAAGAGTGGAGTGAAAGATTTCAGGTGCTAAAAGAAAAAAATTACCAACCCAGAATTCTGTACCCAGTGAAATTATCCTTCAAAAGTGAAAGAGACTAAATTATATCTCAATAAACCTGGGTGGGGGGGCGAAAAAAAAAGTGAAAGAGACTAAAGAGAATAAAAAAATAAGCTAAAGACTGGGAAAAAATATTTGCAAAACACATATCTGATAAAGAACTTGTTTCCAAAATATTCATGGAACTCTTAAAACTCAACAACAAGAAAACAAAGAACCCCCCCCCAAAAAAAGAAAACAAAGAACCCAATTTAAAAATGAGCAAAAAATAAGAACAGAAACATCAAGGAAGACAAATAAATGGCAAATAAGCACAGGAAAAAAATGCACAACATCATAAGTCATTAGGGAGCTGCAAATTAAAACAATGAAATACCCTACACACCTATTAAAAGAACTAAAATGCAAAAGACTAACAATAATAAATGCTGGCAAAGATGTGGAGCAACAAGAACTCTCACTGCTAGTGGGAATGAAAAACGATACAGCCATTTTGGAAGACAGTTTGGAAATTTTTACAAAGCTAAAGATAGTCTTACCATACAATCCAGCAATTATCCTCTTTAATATTTACCCAAATGAGTTGAAAACTTACGTCCACACAAAAACCTGCACATGAATGTTTATAGCAGCTTCACTCACAACTGTCAAAAACTGGAAGCAATCAAAATGTTCCACAATAGGTGAATGAAAAAAAAAATTGTGGCACCTACATACCATGTAATATTATGTAGTGATAGAAAGAAATGAGCTTCAATCCTCCCAGACATTTGTGAAAAAGAGGAGAGGATGAAGAGATGGAACACAGGGGATTTTTAGAATGAAACCATTCTGTATGATCTATAATCATGGGTACATAACATCATGCATTTGTGAAAACGCATATAATCATACAACCTAAAGAGCGAGCCCTAAAGTAAACTATTAACTATAGTTAATAATAATCAATCAGGGACTTCTCTGGTGGTCCAGTGGTAAAGAATCCGCCTTCCAATGCAGGGATGCAGGTTCGATCCCTGGTCAAGGAACTACGATCCCACATGCTGAGGGTCAACTAAGCCCGGGTGCCACAACTACCGAGCTCACATGCCTCAACAAGAGAGACAGTGTGCCACAAAATATAGAGCCCACGCACCCTGGAGCCCATGTGCCGCAACTAGAGAGAGAAAATCCACATGCCACAACTTGAGAAAAGCCCGCGCACCACAACGAAAGATCCCACATGCCTCAACGACTCGATGCAGCCAAATAAATAAATAAAAATTGATCAATACTGGTTCATCAATTATAATAAATGTAGCACACCGACGTAAAACTGGGTGGGAGGAGGAGTATACGGGCACTCTCTTTATTACCTGTTCAATTCTTCTATAAACCTAAAACTGCCCTAAAAAACATAATCTATTAATTGTTTTAAATAATTATTATTATAAAACAGTAAGAATGCTATTACCTCATTCTGTAAAGAAAAAATGTATGTATGTCTACCTACACAAAGAGAAAGTTTATCTCAGTGTGGTAGAATTATGGGTCATATTCTGTTTGTTTGTGCTGTCCTAAATTTTCTATAATGAACATAAACTACACATAATGCTTTTTTAAATTGTAAGGAAATTCTTTTAGCTACTCAAAAAATTAAATACTTTTACAAAGCTCACACCACACAGGTATGTGAGGAACAGCATTAAAAAAATCTAAACTACTTACCATCAGGCAAAATGTTCTGGGTCAACCGTGATCCAGCAGTAGGGGCGATAGTGTTACAATGAATGTTGCTTTTCTCGCCTTCAACTGCAAGACAATTTGAAAGGCCCAGAAGACCCAGCTTTGCAGCACAATAATTTGCCTGGCCAAAGTTACCATATATTCCTGAAGCCGATGAAGTCATGATGATCCTAAAAGGAAAATCAATCTCTCACCATCCTCTTTTCTATATTTTGATAACGTTGCAACTCTAAGCATTTTTTTTTCTTTTTCATTACTATTATATCTGTCAAAAGCAACTCTGTATACTGCCATTAGGTTCTTAAAGTCATGATTCATATATCTAAATTAATATAAATAATAAAAGCAATCTCTCAAAATTCAACTGCAAGATTTTATTGTTTTAGAAAGAATCCCTGGTCAGTATCAAATGAATTCAAGTGTAAGAATGTATATTCATTATCTACTGAAAACAATAAGTATTTATAAACACAAAATAAACTGCCAATTTACAAGTTAAAATTTTAGTAAGAAGTATTAGATCATGAAGTTCTAATTCTTTAGTCCTCATTACTTTGCTCCTTTCCCTTTGTGGATAATATTAAATGCCTCATATTAAAACAATACCATCTCATAACCTGACCTAATCTCACTTACTCTACTTAGTAGAACAAGTAAATCCTATCATTTACTTTCAGAAACTGCTAGTATCAGGATATACTAGAACTCTCCAATAAGAACAGCTATCACACGCAATTTACATCTAGTAGATGCGTGTGAACCCTAAGTTAACAGGAATAACTTTTACATTAGAGCGCATGGGGCCACTTACTAGGTCTGCCACGTCTGAGTCACACAGACGCAACTATAAGAGTCTTACCGTTCCTAGTTTACAAAGACTAACTCATGTCTGACCAGTGCCAGCTAGTAGAAAACATCCACTCATCTCTCCCCAGTTGGTCACTGGACACAAAAAATGATATTTTCGTTAGAGAATAAAGTACTGCTGAATCCTCAATGTTTGTACTGCTAAAATATCAGAGAATAGCAGGAGAATCATTAATAATGAAAAGTAGGAGGTAAAAAGAAATACTAAGTTGTCCAGCTCGTTAATCTATGACTGACACCAGTGTAATGGGGAGGCATCTGCCAAAACTACATTTAAAAAGCCTGTGCATATCTGAAGGTGTATTTTTCAACGTCAAAGCAATTCTTTTCCTCTGTACATAAGAACCCACACACGGCATCTCCAATCCCCCTTGACAGCCACATACAACTCTACCTTCCGAATTTCTGTTTCTTCATGTGATCCCACGCTGCCCGGGTCACCAGGAATGAGCCCCGCAAATGAACTCTCTGGATGATATCTAAAATAAGAAATTTTTATCATGAATATTGTCAAATTTAGACAGAGCTATCTCAGAATCAACATAAGCAATGACTTACTTATACAAAAATGTTCATTTTATACCTAGCATTCAAAATCAACTATTGTCACATTGCACTCCGAGTAATCATTTTAGCTTTAGTTCTAGTTACATAACCAACCAATAATTCATACCCATTTTGCCTATAATTTATGATTAGATTATTATCTAATATAGCTAACTTTATCATAAATACAATGCCACCTAAATACGATGCCTATGTACATCTAAGTACAATGCCATCTTTAATTTTTGCCTATTTTATATAAAAATTCATTAATACAAATAACCAAGAATTGTACATATATAATTGGGACTCAACACAAACATGAGTTAAAGCATAATCAAAAACCACTCAGTTCTTCATCAAGAAATGTTTATAAAATGTTCAGTATATCCCTAAATCCCTATTTTTAACAGGATTTGCAAATGAGTTTGAGAGAGCTGGGGGTCGGGGCATGGAGGTGTAGGAAAGAGGGGGAGGGGAAGAGGGAAAAAGAGAGACAGAGAAGCCTGCTTTCTGAAATGTCAATCTAATGAACAGACAACTTGGAGGATGATTCAGATAAACAAACAACTCTAGATTTAATCTTACTCTGATGAAACCAGAAGAGGACACACTCCAGCCCCATGAGAGCTCAAAGCAAAGCACCAGCTTAAGTCTCCTCTGCCAACAAATTCTATCTTTCTCAGCTCCTTTTTTTCTTCAGTTATTGTAAGGGAATTGGAAACTAAAAGCCTGTCTTTGCTTACTTCTAAGTCAGAAAGATATCTTGCTTCTTCCAAAAGAACTTCTGGCAATATTTCCCAGAAACACACTCTATAAACAATGATGTAATTCATCTCAGTTACTATGCCTGCCACCATCTCAGCCACCAATGCTTGTTTTAGTTCTGATAGCCAGTGAAAGTAAGGGCAAAAAAGAGCAAACAGGATAAAAAAATTTTATAACTGTGATTGTTCATCATCTAAACTCAATCTTTCCAACATGACATTCCTAATGGAAATTTTTCCTACTTATTAGAAGTTTCAAAATTATATCTAGGTTTTTCCCACCCACTTCTCCGATCTCCATCATTTTTAGTGCCTCAGACTCTCTTCCATAGCCTGCTCTTGCTCTTGAAATAAGAATCATACAGCCAGACAAGCATGCAAAAGGCTGTTAGAAACAGCTAATACTGCAAGAAAATGCTGACAATCTCTCAAAGAGAAAAAGGGAAACAGACGAAAGTCACAAAAGCCTTTTCTGCCAACTGTTCATTTTCAGTTTTAAAGCTTATTCATCACTTATATTAGCAGAAGCAAAAATAGGTAGAAGCAAGTTTTTCCTTAAGTGTATAAATATATCAAATATTAGAAGGCTAAATGGATAAGTATGTTCCAGAGAACATATATTTAAAATAACTTACCCCAGTCTTCATCACTTATTCTACCAAAGGAACGGTCCCTCAAAATTCTAAAAAATTGATATTACGTATGTTGAGAAGAGAAAGTCAACACTTAAAAAAAAAAAAGTTTGCATGTACATTACTTTATTGGAAATTTAAAAAGAAATACTCACCCAGCATTGTTGATCACAACATCTACAATATAAAAATATTCAAGTCACAAATATAAAAGCAAGCATATTAATTTGCCTTTGCTTACAACTCACATTTCTTTCAAAAGTGTTCCCTGCCTGCCCCCCGCTCATGGAAAAGTAGATATAATAGGTAACAAGTGCTAGCAGAACAAAATTTTATACCTTTGTTTATATTTGTTTATATAGCAAAACAAAATCTGGTTCACAAAAGCACAATAAATACCCCATTATATCAGTGCTTTCCTCTCAAGTCTACATACCTAAATGTTTCCACCTCTACCTTCTGCCAAAATTCTGTGAGCTTATTTACAGAATTAGCAGTCACACAACTCTTAGGTTCTTAGAACTCAGTGGTAATCGTAAGGCATCCCTCAATTAACTTCAAAATTCACTGGGAAAGTTAAAAGATTTTTCCTTGCCACTCAAAGGTCAAAAGCCCAGAAAGGAAACCATTAGAGTTAGAAACTGATGGCCTATCTTAATACATAACTGCATTCTCACTATAAAAAAAAAAGGGATTGTTTCTTAAGGTTCAACCACCATCTTGTGGCTATTTTCACCTTATGACTTCAAAACTTTGTGGTCTCTATCCCTGTGTCAGACACTATGTGAACACGTCTCTCATAAGCTCAACCAAATATATCTAGAAACATATATACGCTAGACCAAAAAAAGGGGGAGGGAGGGGAACACATTCAAACTACAAAAATTAACATTTTTCAGATTATAAACATGTTGGGTTTATCTGCAGTAGTTTCCCTCTAGTAATCCAATAACCTTTTACTAACAATGTATGGGACTAAGTCAGGAAAATTAAACAATATATTTGAAATGCTTCTTAAAGATGAAGATTTTTATTTTATATAATTCATCTTAATTTGCAAGATACTGAATCATTTTAATCTGAATCATTATAATTATCTAAAATATTCCACTGGGTCTTCTATTGCCAAAATACTGATTTATTTTTTATTTTCTAAATATATTTGGGGTATGATTAAATTATTATAAAAAGGAAACTTAGAAAATACTTACAAGTTTTTTTAAAGGTTCTTAAAGTACAAAAAAATATAAAACAAACTCAACACATACATGCATAAAAACTGTCACCTCAAGCCCTCTGTGGAATAAGATTAGGGTATGTAAAAAAAAAAAATTGGGGGCTTCCCTGGTGGCGCAGTGGTTGAGAGTCCACCTGCTGATTCAGGGGACACGGGTTCGTGTCCCGGTCCAGGAGGATCCCACATGCCGCGGAGCGGCTGGGCCCATGAGCCATGGCCACTGAG
Organism: Neophocaena asiaeorientalis asiaeorientalis; assembly: GCF_003031525.2. Classification (NCBI taxonomy): domain Eukaryota; kingdom Metazoa; phylum Chordata; class Mammalia; order Artiodactyla; family Phocoenidae; genus Neophocaena; species Neophocaena asiaeorientalis. The sequence goes on from NW_020173108.1 coordinate 31,496, forward strand.
CCTGCGCGTCCGGAGCCTGTGCTCCACAATGGGAGAGGCCACAACAGTGAGAGGCCCGCGTACCGCAAAAAAAAAAAAAAATTAAAATTTAAAACAAATCTAAAAATTTGATTACCAAAAATGAGTTTTTAATAAACAAAAGGGAAATAAAAAATATTTCATTAGAAAGGTAGAAGCTGCTCTGTTAGTACCATAAATGCAAAGAAACATTACCTATTCTTCCAAAAGCATCCAGTGCTGTCTTCACAACCTTCTCTCCTGCTTCCACTGAATCTGAGGGAAAGGGAAATTAGGACAAAACTTCAGTAATATCCCTTACAAATGACTTCTAGATTCTGTGGCTCAGAGCACATGACAGATACTATTCATTCAACAGAACCTGTTTCCAAGGAAAATACATTCATATTGCAGGCACATAAAAAACTAAAATATAAATGATACATGTTACAAAAGAAATTCAGTCCCTAAGACAATCCTTTAACCTACAAAAAAAAAAAAGAGAGAGGGGGTAAATGAGAAGTATTTGACAAATAATATACAATATACCACGGTCCAATAGAACTTTCTGGGAAGATGGAAATGCCCTATTTCTGCACTAATACGGTAACCACGAACCACATGTGGCTACTGAAATGTGGCCTGGAATGTGGCTAGTATGACAAATGGAATATTCTATTTTATTTCATTTCTATTGAATTTTAAATAGCCACATAAGCACTTCCCCTTAAGGATGCAAATGAGACTTTGAGAGAGAGGGAAGAAGGAGCGTGTTTAATTTGAAAAAGCATGTTCAATTCTGTATCATTACATTTGGAAAACAAACCTACTGTTTTTGTAATACTAACTACAAAAAGTAAAGCTCAATGAAATATTATGGATTTGTTATTTTCTGCTAATCAGCCCAGGAGAAGGGCTCATATCCCCAGAGCTGTGTGTCAAATGGTCAGCTGTCAACTCAACATCACCACTGCCTCTTTCTACTTCCTCTGCAATCACAGGGGGAGCCAGGTCCCTTCCCTGGGACCCATAAGGTCCTGAGTTAGATCTGCCAAAAAGAGATACTCGCTTAAAGGGAGGAAAAGTAGGAGGAGACTGTAAATGCAGGCAATCTTGTGAGCAGGCTGCAGATGTGAGACTGACAGCACATCTAGGTGAGCTCTTGAAAACCACCTGCCACAGGCTGAGACGGTCATCGACAGTTTCCCTGACATGCACCTGCCCAGACCTTCCAATGGTAAGTCTCTAATTCGTTGTATATAACCCTTCACACTTGGAAAACCGAGAGGGGCTTCTGTTTTCTTGACTGAATCCTGATTGATACAGGTTGAATATCAAAAGTGAGGGGCAGGGAAGAGAATCCGAAATCTTTATCTTTACAAAATAGGTTTTAAAACCCCAGAAATTTTTTTTAAGTTGAAAACATTTTTCTAGACTCTCAATGTGGAAATAAGATACTAAAATGTCTGTCTCATTATTCCCTTGAACTCTCAAAACAAATCATATCCTATTTCCTTTCCTCTAAAATTTCAGAATAAAGTCATTGGCAATCTAATTTTCTCCCTGGCCCATAAAAACAATCTAATTTTCAGAAAAGTCAGTAAGTACTATCTTTTTAAAGTAAATCTATTCAAGAAGATTCCTTACAAATACTATTAGAATCAATACATCAAACATAAAGGTTGTATTTGCTGTCGTTATTTTTTCTTTATTTTTAATGCCTAACTTTGACTCTTACATTTTCATAAAGATAAGAAAGTTACATACAGCAATGATTACCTGTGCAGAATGGAATATGAAGGCTGGGTAGAGAAGGGGGGCACTTCACTTCTTACACTGTATTACTTTAAGAAATTTTTTTTAAAAGCAATTTTAGAAAGAAGAACTCTGAAGAAACACATAAGACCTTTTAGCTAAGACAGGTCTTTCAAGAAAAGAGCATTCATATCCACATCTACAGTAATGTACTGATTATATCATGTGCTCATTATTAAAAATATTAAATAAACAACTGAATAAAAGTTAGACTCACAAAATAATCTACATCAAAAGTTTAAAAAATACATCACTAAACATCTTTGGCAGACTTAGATAAAATCTAATTTCATAATTATACTAGAATGCCAAGATATTTACTCAATAATTATTAACATGAGAAACAGCATTAGTTGAGGAAATATAAAAGAAGCAGTATAGTTCTCTAAAATACTGTACCATAGTTGGCCACTGCTTTTCCGCCTTTCCTTCTTATTTCTTCAACAACCTTATCAGCAGCTAAGGAGCCTTTACCAACTCCCATGAAGTCCCCTCCTAGATCATTCACTGCAATGCAAAAATAAACAAATAAGAATTCAGTTCTAGACCTTAAAAATATGAGTTGGAAATGAAATTATATTATTAGTGTATTTCTTCAGTCATCTTCCTAATTCCTTATTACCATATTCCCATCTTACTGAACACACCATGAGACACGTACTTTCAAAACATGCCTCTTTGCTTTTAAATACAGATATGAAGCAGCAAAAATATTTAAACACAGGTTCATGTCATGAAATTTTTAACTGTGCAATGCTTCTCCTTTTTTGGAAAGAAAAATACCATGATTCAACCCACTTTTAGCAAAAAGAAAGAAAAGAAAAAAACCTAAAGATCACTTTTAAGATTAAATACACAGGAAAACAGTATGGACATTCTTCAAAAAATTAAAAATAGAACTGCCACACGATCCAGCAATCCCACTTCCAGGTGTTTATTCAAAAGAATTGAAATCAGCAACCAAAGCGATAACAGCACTCCAAATGTTCAATGCAGCACTATTCACAACAGCCAAGATGTAGAAATAATCTAAATATCAACTGACAGATAAAAATGGATAAAGAAAATGTGGTACATAAATACAATGTACTATTATTCAGCCTTTAAAAAAAGAAGGAAATTTTGCAATATGTAACGACATGGATGAGCCTTGCAGATAATATGGTAACCCAGTCACAGAAGGCCAAATGCTGCATGATTCCACTTACATCAAAGTACGTAAAATAGTCAAACTCATAGAATCAGAGAGTAGAATGGTGGTTGCAGAGGTTAGGGGGAGGAGAAAATGGGGAGTTGCTAGTCGGTGGGCATAAAGTTTCAATAATGCAAGATGATTAAGTTCTAGAGATCTTATGTGCCACACAACATAGTGCCTGTAGTTCATAATACTGCACTGCACACTTAAAAATTTGTTAAATGTTCATATTAAATGTTCTTACCATAATTTAAAAAAAAAAAGAAACAAAGAAAGGTTAAATACACAATGTGAAATATCTTCTCCATGTCAAGAAAGACTTTCTTTACAGGAATGGTGATACAGAACAAGCACAGTATTAAACTCTTGGAGAAGCACACATGAATTTTTATAAAACATAGTGTGTCATGGTCTACCAAAAAAAGAAATAAAAACTACTTATTGAAAGAGGTCAAAACTTACATACACAACTAATATGTGTTCAGTCACTAATTTATACCATATATGTAATTTATAGGTTTAACAACTGACCACACTTACCACGTGACATCTCCCTATATCCAATTATATAGATACAAACATTAATTGCACATTTACTACTTGCAAGGAAATCTACAGAAATCTACAGATGTATAAGAATGGTGCCTATCCTCAGAGTTTATAATCTACGGAAAGTTAAGTATGTGGTAACTACACTAATGCACTAATTGCATCATAAAGTTTAGAAAAGCCAACATAACTAAATAATATAACGAAGGTAATTTATACAATAGGTTAATTATTTACAAAATAACATGCAAAAACAAATGAAAAGATATATAGATCAATGCCAAATAACTTGGAAAAAACGGAATTTAAAACAAATACCTGGGACAAAGACTTAACTTGCATTGCAAAGTGATCATTTTTGTAGGGTTATTACACATACTGTGTGGAATTTAAAAATTATTAATTAATAAATGACATAGAGGTTTATACTAAAATTTAAAGTCTCTTAATATTACCAAATTGATAATTACCATAACTGGGGAAAAAAGAAAGCCCACAAGATTTTTTTTTCTTTTCAAGAATGGTTCTCTTTTGCGGGGGCTGGGGTGAGGGCTGCAAGTGGGGTTGGGTGGTAAAGGGAGATACAGGGATGATACCGAGCAAAGCTAGCCTAATGTGCTTTTACGCTTGAAGGAAATGAGTTTTTCAAAATGTGGACTGGGATATATTTTTTCTAACAATATAGTCTTAACAGCCTTACTGTAAATAAAAAATGCCGCAAAGACATAAAATAATGGGGAAAAGGCTTACGTTATCCGACATTAAAAAAAAAAAGTGTTAAGATTCTCAAGACTAAATTCCTCTTAATTATTTCTGTACAATTACTCAAATGACAGGAAACAATTTTTAAAAATCAAGATTTTAAAACATGCTGCTAACAGTCTTTTAAGACCCTTTTTAACTAAGCAAGGGAAAGTTCAAGAGCAAACTGGCAAAGGCCATACTTAAGAAAGAATTGTTCAATTGTGAAATGAAACACTACCCCCAAGTGGAAACTGTTCAAAGTGCAACCAAGTGCAATCAAAGGTTAAGAACTGAAGACTGGATAAATAATTATTGAGATCAATGATGTGTAGTGAAACAGTTTCAGAATAGATTTATTCAAGACAAGTCTTGAGAGTAGAGAGTACAAACTTAACACTGACCCCACTCAGTTATCCCGCTATCACCAGAGCTAAACCACAGGGATTACAGGCTTAACTAGAAAAGCACTGGTTACACACTGAAGGGCTTGGATAGCAACAATGTTAACAGACTGTATACAAAAAGAAATGTATCCACACTATGTGACACTGTTCCGCTTAAATATATGACTAAAATCCTAATCACAATAATATTTTAAAATACCATTACCGCCTTATACTGGTATGTATATACTCTGCATTTTCAAAGACCCATCTATGTACACTGCTTCATTTGATCTCCATACAGCTTTTTAGGAGTTTGGCAGAAACAGTTGTTCCTATTTTTACAGAAGAGGAAAGTTTAGGAAAGGTTATGTAACTTGTTCCAGGCTCCAAAGCTTGTCCAGGCTCCAAGGCTGTATGAAATGGCAAAATTCAGACTAGAACTTTGACCTACCACAATACCATTCTGCTCCTCTAATGCTGCAAACAAGTTTCTTTTATCCTAATTATTTCCACTAAAAAAAAAAAAAAAAAAAAAAATCACATGTGCTTGGGGAGAATATAGAAGGAACAGTAAATCAGGCACCCCAGTCAAACAAATAGCTTTAAAATAGGGAGTAAAAATGGTTAAGATTATGATAGTTAAGGACAGAGTCTTCTCAGCTAAAACCATCAAAACATCCCCAAAAGTGATATATTTGTAAATCCTCCATATAAAATCCAGTTTATAGCTCTGAAGAGTTTTGGGTTTTTTTAAGATGTAAAATCTTTTTCCTATTTCTGTCATTTTAAATAAATCAATGACTTGGATAGTCTATTAAATACTACATAAGGTTTTTTACTAAAAATCCACCCCAAGATTTTACTAAATACCTGCAATATGCTAACCACTAGAGCAGGGATATAAGAATCCAGAGAATTCTAAAACACACTTGGAGCCTGTAAAAGTACTCTACTAATAGGTAAATGGATACCTAAATACAAAGTACCAGGTTACCAGCTACTGAAGCCTGAAAACAGAACCATGTTTGTGACAATGCCTGTTTCCCCATATCCTCCCAACACTGGACATCATCATTCTTTTCAGTATAACAATTAAATGATTACAAGTTGTAGCTCATTATTTTAATTTACATTTCTTTGAGCACTAGTAAGGTAACATTATTTTCATGGGCTTATTGGTCATTTATACTTCTTATTGTTTTGCCTGCTTAAATCACATTTCATTTGGGGTGCTTTTCTTTCTTACAGATGTGTACGTGTCCCTTACTTATAAAATATTTTAATTCTATATCATATGTGTTGCAAATCATAAGTTCCTTTATTGAAATGTTGAAAGAGAAACAGAGGTAACACTGGAGCATTAATATTATTTGATGAGCATTACTTACATTGTTTTTCTGTGTTTTGTTACATAAACCAGACTGAGAAATCTGGATTTGTCTTTAGTAATCCTATTTGTGTACAGGACTTTGCTCTCAGAAGTTGGTTTTCTTGTTCTTTCTTGCTATCCTTCAGCCCTGACTATTGGCTCCAAAGACTAGAGCAAGAAACATGCTTTGGGTCTCCTGATATCAGGGCTGCTAAACCAGCTGAGGGAATATATGTCACTTTTAGTTTGACAGAAAGAAAAAAAAATGCAAATCAAACTGATTATCATCTTCCTCAAACTGTCCCACCTTCTCAACATCACTTTGCTGGGTGAGTTATTTCCCAGGTACTCTTTCCTTTCTCCCGTTTCTGAACAGCACATGTCACTAGCCATCAAGGCTTGACATCAATTTCATTATGATTCTTCAAATGTTTACTCTGTTCCCACTCTGTATCCAGCACTGTGCTAGGTGCTTTGAGCTCGCAAGGTAGATAGTTTGTGCACTGAGGAGTTTCCAGTTCTTTCGAGGAATCGTTTACTGCCATTTCTTTCCTATTCTATAATTTCATGCCCAGATTACTACAGTTGCCTTGCCGGTGGTCTTCTGCCTCCAATCTTAATCTTTCCAGGCAATCAGCAGACTGTTGCTGGGTAATGGCCCAAAGGCAGCCTTTATACTAAGTCATCCCCTTGCTCAAAATCTGCAGTGGAACCCTGTTATTCACTGCCTAACTTTCAAGATCCCTTAAAGTCTGCCCTCACTTTACTGCTTCACTTTACTATAAGTAGTTCACCCTTTTTGCTGTAGCTCAGTGAGGGAAATTGCTTATATAGCAGTTTCTAACTTGCCGTTTAATTATCAAGAGTAATGTTATAATGCTTTGTATTTGAAGAGTGCTTTATAACTGTGCTTACACATATTCCTGTTCATATATTTATTCAATCCAAGGGTTTGACACCAGCTGATTCATATCCACTACCAATGACATATCTATAAACGACTTTTATTTCCAAAGTAAAATAGTGCTTCCAAATCTACAAAATCAAAATAACTTTCATATGTATTGATTCTGTGACATCCTTTACAATGAGTAATCTGAGAAGCATATAAAAAGATGACACAGGGACTTCCCTGGTGGCGCAGTGGTTGAGAGTCCGCCTGCCGATGCAGGGGACACGGGTGCGTGCCCCGGTCCGGGAAGATCCCACGTGCCGCGGAGCGGCTGGGCCCGTGAGCCATGGCCGCTGAGCCTGCGCATCCGGAGCCTGTGCTCCGCAACGGGAGAGGCCACAACAGTGAGAGGCCCGCGTACCGCAAAAAATATATATATATATGACACGGGCAATGTTGTACTACAAGTGTACTTATTTTTTGGAGAGGTTATTTACTTTTTTTTTATGCTTTCAAGAAATTCAAACCCCGCAGATTAAAAAGTCTTTAATCCTTGTCTTATCCCAGAGGTAACTGCTATTAACCATCTCTTGGATGTTCTTCCAGACATTTCTGTTTTCTATGCTTGATGCCTTTCCTCCTATTTTGATAAAGTTTCCGACAGCAAACAACAGCATTAAGAATCATTTCATTGATTTTAGAGCTGTGGGCCCAATGGGGATTTCTTCCTGTATTCTGTTCATGTCCTGACTGCTACCAAAAAGTATTTAAGGTGCCTTAAATGTACAAGGACTATTAAAACATGGAAAAATTAAGAAAACGTTACATCAGAGAAAGAGAAGCCTACTCAAAGCATATGCTAATGGTAGTTACTCTATTTGGGGACAGTGTCAGGTTTACCCTTAAGCTTCTTGACAGCCAAAGAAAAGGCAGAAAACACAGAGCTGCCATACTATTTTCACTGTTTGGTAGAAAGACACAATCACCCTAGTTCATCAGAGTCTTTTCCAGAATGGCCATAAATGTATCTAAATATTTGAAGGCCTCCAAAATGTTGTGATAGTTTAGAAAGCAACGTCTTAAATTAGGTCCCTTTAATTTAAGGGACTTAATCCGTCTCAACAACAAGAAGGCATCAAAGGTCTCCTTAAAGGGAGAAGAAACTGAAAATGAGAGACTGAGTCCCCTCCAGAGTTCAGTCCTGGGACCCCATCTCCTGTTTATCTGCACTCACCACCCGGGTAATCCAATCCAGTCTCCTGGCTTTGAATACCACCTAGAAACTGAAAATAGATCTATATAGCTTCAACCTGTCCCCCCAACTACAGAGTCCTATGTCCCACTGCCTACCTACTATCCCCATCTGAACGTCTACTGGGAATGTCCCCTCTCTGTGAATCCGGCCCTCCTCCAGCCTTTCTATCTCGGTAAACCACCACCTTATCCTTCTCTCTCCCTTTCAACCCACATCAGCAAATAAGCAAATCCTGCCATAGCGACCTTCAAAATATTTCCAGAATTTAACTTCTTTGCACCACCTCCATCCCTACCACCTGTCTGAATCACCCCCATCTCTGATGCAGATTACTGCGATAACTTGACAGATCTCTCTGCTTTCACTTCTTTTTTTTAATGAAAAATTACAAGTGTGGACAAGAAGAGTTAATAGGATAATAAACTCCAATATGCCCAACATACTTCTCCACTTCCACTCTTGCGCCCCTAGAACCTATTCCTCACACAGCACTGAGAATGAGCCATTTAAACCTTAAATGAGGTCATGTTGCTCCTCCACACTCTCCAATGGCTTCCCATCTCAATCAGGGCAAAAGCCAGTCCTTACTCTGAACTAAATGGTCCTACATGACCTGACCTCCTGTGATCTCTCATCTCTCACTCTGTTCCCCTAGATGACTTCACTCCAGCCTGGGATGCCCCCTAAGCTCACTTTGACATAATCTTGAGCACAGTGCCCAGCACACAGTCACTATTATTGGCTTTTTACCCCCTTTACAAAAGGTTTTAATTCTTGACGTCATTTAATCCCCATCATAATCCTGGAAGTTATTAGGTAAGGTGGCTACTAATATTCAGAGAGGTCATGTAATTAGACAGCAGAAACAGGATTTATAGCCTGACCTAACTTCAAAGACAATTCACTTTCCCCACTGCAGTTCACCTTCTGGCTGTCAGGATCACACAGCCGTTAAAAACACAGGCTCTGGCATCAGACCACAGGAACTTGTAACTCATCTTTACCAGTTATTATGCAACTGCAGTACAGAAAAGAAATCATGTCAATCTTACTTCAAAAGATTGCAGTTTCAATTACCCAAAAGTGCTACTCCTCCAGTTCAAGAATAGAAAGCATTCTGCCTTTCTTACTGTCCAAAAAAGAGGTTCTCCTTGCTGGAACACTTCGATATTCTTTGTGTTCACGCCCTCAAGACAAAACTTAATATTCAGAGAACTCGATACAGCTCACCTACTGAGGAAACCTCAAACCTATTCCATTCCCAACATTTCCTTCAGATAGGTGCAAACATTTCTTGAAAGATGTAATGTGTACGAAACCAAATGTCCCTTGTTGTAATTATCAGCCAAAGGCTTAGCAGTTCTTATATCCAGATTTAAATCTCCCATAATGCTTTATATTATGGAATATAAAACACAGCAATCATATTTACATGAAGAGACTATCTTAAGTGATACCCTTAACTTTGCGCTTGGCCAGGTGATTTCCTTTGGCCAATGAAAGGTGAGTAGAAGTGACACGCCACTACTAAACAGAAGCTTTATGAGACACCAAGGGGATCCATTTTTATTTTCCCTCTGCCGGAAGAACAGCCATGATGAAAGTTGCTCCTTCAGCTGGGATCCTGAAATTATTAAGACACATAAAGCAGAGACACAGCTGACCAGAAGCTGAAAGGTCAGGTAGGTATGAAATTACCCTTTTTTTTTTAAATAAATTTATTTTATTTATTTATTTTTATTTTTGGCTGTGTTGGGTCTTCCCTCCTGTGAGTGGGCTTTCTCTAATTGCAGCAAGTGGCGGCTACTCTTCGTTGCGGTGCGTGGGCTTCTCATTGCAGTGGCTTCTCTTGTTGCGGAGCATGGGCTTTAGGCATGTGGGCTTCAGTAGTTGCGGCCCATGGTCTCAGTAGTTGTGGCTCATGGTCTCTAGAGCGTAGGCTCAGTAGTTGTGGCGCACAGGCTCAGTTGCTCCGCGGCATGTGGGATCTTCCCAGACCAGGGCTCGAACCTGTGACCCCTGCATTGGCAGGTGGATTCTTAACCTCTGCACCACCAGGGAAGTCCTGAAATTATCCTTTATTATTATAAACCATTGAGATTTGTCTGTTAACTCAGCATAACCTAGTAAAAGTTGACTTATACGAGAAACAAGGTACTCCATTTCTTAAGGTCTTACTTCTTACTGGCCTCTGAGCTAGTCATAGGATTAACTGATTAGTAATTTTTCCACAAACAAGATACTCCAATGTTATAAATCCTAGGTTTGCTTACTCCTCTTTACTATTTTTTGCTTACTCAGGTAAAAATATGCTGACCAGAACAAAATTAACGCAGGAGAAATGTTAGTGCACATGATAAAACCTGAACTCAGGGCATCTGTGTTTTAAAAAAGTTAAAGCAGAGGGTAGTGGTGGTTAGGGAAGAACAAAACCCATTGGTAGCCTAGAAAGTTCACAGCTAGGTCACAGGCTAAAAAGTGGTAGAAAATATCAGTGAAAAATTCTACATTTTCACATAAACTAAACTAAACTAAACCTGGCTCTCCAGCCAAGTTTGGCAAATATTTTTCCCAAAACACTAATTTTCTGCCTTTTGGGACTTTCACAAGCACTGGCTGCAATACCATCCCTGAGGCAATGACAAAATAAACAGATACACTGTCCCTGTTTACCTTTTTCTTAGAACTGAAAAACTCCAATCTGAGTTCAACAAATTCAAAGGTAATAAATACAGGAAAACTGATCCACATAAACACATATTGCTGCAAAAGGTTTTACAAAACAAGTTTATAAACTAAGATTATAAATTCGTCACAACAAAAACAGCAGGAATTTATTCAACCAATCTCAAAGACACACCAACCACTCCCCAGCCCACCCCACCCCCCAAAAAGGGCTACATCAAACAATAAAGGAACGAATGAACAAAGTCCCTTCTTTACAAAAGGCAATATTCTAGGTCCCTTAGGAGATACAAAAGATAAAATGAGATACTTGCATTTACGGAATTGAGTGGAAAAGATGTTAATAAATAAAAAGTTGTAAGTATTAATAAATAAATAGCAATATATTTTTTTTAAAGGAAAAAAAAAGTTACAACATGTGCCTTTAGGCCCTGACATGAAATATTTTGGGGAAAATCTGGCAAAAAAGGCCTGAACTATACACCCCCTGACCAAATACCACAATATCAAAATTTGTCCTTGCCCCAAGAAGTAGATTGGATTAACAGAGAATGGCTATGACCTTAAACAAGGAATATCCAAAGTCTCTGTGTCCCTTCCATAAAGATATATGCTAGGTCTGGACAGCCGAAGAGTGTGGTTAGCAAGATGAACAAAGATGCGCAGAGAGCAGCAACTAACCAAAAGTTGATAGAAACTGGAGAAAGAGAACGCCTCAAAGAGTTGCTGAGAGCTAAATTAATTGAACGTGGCTGGAAGGATCAGTTGAAGGCACACTGTAAAGGTAATTAAAGAAAAAGGACTAGAACACGTTGCTGTTGATGACTTGGTGGCTGAAATCACACCAAGAGGCAGAGCCCTGGTACCTGACGGTGTAAAGAAAGAGCTCCTACAAAGAATAAGAACATTCCTTGCTCAGCATGCCAGCCTTTAAGACTGAATTAGATTGTGTTGTTTTGTGGTTTTATTTCTGAAAGTAAAATCTGCCATAAATTAGGAATTGATTTCCCAAAATAAAATCCTTTTTTGTATGATGATATACAGTTTTCAGTAATGATGTATACAATTGTATTGATTTTTTTCCCTAAATTTGTTATTTTAATAAATATCTCATGAATGAAAAAAAAAAGATATATGCTGAGGAAGAAAAGTATATTCAATATCCTGCTTAGGTCTTCTTTGTTTAGAAAACCTGGCTGCTTGTTCAGTATTTTATTACACATCTCTGTAAACAAATTGGGAGAAATTTGTCTCTCTGTATTCCCTGATAAGATGTAGGAAAACTGGGATTGGGAGGTCAATGTGGGCCAACAATTTTAGCCCAGGAAAGATATTAATAAATATTGGGCCATACATCTGCCCTACGTACCTACCCCGCACTCATTTAGATATTCCCCACAAAGACTTGGCTGTACACAAATCCACTTCTATGTCCGTACCAACTGCCAAGTACATCAGGCAAACCACTGAGATTACTAAAACCTCCCACTTTTGGTGTATTCCTCAATACACCATCTTCCAACTGATCCCCCCACAATAAAACTCATGCAAGTGCCCCTTTAATTAAAAAAAATTTTAACTGTTATAAAAGCTTCCATTTGAAAAATTTTTATGAAAGAGATTTAAAAAATAATACTTTGGATTCCCCGATTCCAAACATTTAGTTATGAAAATGCACTTATTTCTTACCTTATCAATATATTTACACTTACAAAGATTCATCTTGCACCAGTCTTCTACATCGAAAAATTACAGCCCACAATATACCAAATTCAAGAATTTCCTGTTATATAATGAATGTCGGCTCATCTTTCTCAGTTCTATTAAGTTGCAAATTCTATGAAACTAGTTTACTTTAAAAAGTAAGTTACAAAGTTAGCTGCAACGGGGAAAAAAATTTTGTTGGCAGAAGAAAAAAATAGTGATGAAATTTGACCTTGACAAATTATTTGATGTGAATACAAAGGCCTCTGGCTTGTGAAGACATGGGCTCAACCTGTGATCTGTGTATTTTAGTTCCTAGCCACTGAATGAAAAGAAAAACATATCAACTTACCAACAACTGATGCACCTCTTTCTGCAAAAGCCAGGGCATAGGCTCGGCCCAATCCTATTGAAAAAAAAAGAAAAAAATCAGAAGGTTGAGCAAATGTTAGCATAATTTTTCTGGTCCACTCAACTCAATCCCTATTGCAAAGTAGCTGGTGAACAATTAATTACATTACAAGGGTAGAGCCTTCATTGGTACTCTCAGCCTCTACTTCACCTACTTCTACTTTGAGGGGTTGGAAAGCTTAAAACTGTATTTTCCACCTATTCTACCTACCATTTCCTATCATTCTACCTAGCTTCTAGGATGGATGCTAGATGTGAATTGGGTTCCACCATTAAATGCATTTGGAGGAAATGAGGCAGAAGCCACCTTACTGTGACTTTTGGATGTTACTGTTAGTTAAGAAGCTGATTTCTTGAGGCTTCCTATGTATTAAGCAGATATAGTAGCAGCTTCTAGATCTAGCTCCCTAATTTCTGGATGGCAGCTTCCATTCTCTAGATCCCTGGGGCCAGTGGCTATTTGGGCTGTGGCAGTTCCAATGGTAGCCTCAGAGGTAGTGGCTCCACTAAGGACCAGTTTTATACTGTTCCACAAGGAATTCCAAGAGGAATTGCCTAAAACCCAACTGCCTAAATTAAGTCCTTTCCTGTTTCAAATATCTAGTGGTTTCTATATCCTGCTCAGAACCTTGACTACATAATCACCAAACACAGGAAATATTTAATTCAGACTCAAAGGTATGAGGTGTAAATTTATACATCCAAAAATGGATACGTGCCTATATAAATTTTATAGGCAGAGAATATCTCAGGAAGACTATATAAGAGACTGGCAATTAGTGGTTACCTCTGGGGAACAGAATTGTGTAACTAGCAACAAGGGGTGGAAAGCTTACTTCTGTATTGTTTAAATCATTTTAACATGCATACGTTTTTTAAAATGTAATTGATAAATTTAATTGGTAGTTAATTTAATTTGAATTGATAAACAAGTAAACAAATATTGAGATGGCTAAATTATCAGGCTCTTCTAAAAAGAACCCAAACTATAAAGTTTTCCAAAACTAAAAGATCACCAAATAATTTATTTTAAAATTTAATCCACTCTGAATGGATGAGAGAGAACCCACCCAATATAATAACTCAAGTCTCCTCATATTTTATCAGATCTAGGCTGAAGCACTTGCTCTAAACATGAGGTTTTCAGAGAAATCAAATATTCATAACCAGAACGCAAAAAAAAAAAAAAATGGTAAAGTGGAAAATCATCAGATGAAAGAAATGGGGTATGTCTCTAGTACAGATTGATCTAAGTTAATCAGAGAATTATCTCAAAACCAAGCTATACAATACTCTGAAAAGATATGTAAGTAATCTACTTTTACCATAAAGGCCCATGCAAACTGTACACAAATCTGTATATAAAGTTAAAAGTGACATTCTCCTCCCTGTTTCCCTGTAACACCACTCGTCCATTAACAGGTTCGCTAAGTGTCCTCCCATGTTTTTATATCTGTGCTTACATAAACATTATTTAAATACTTTATGTGTCTTAGTCTGTCTCCCTAACTAAACTAGAAGATCCTTGTAGGTTGAGATTATGTCGTTCCTTTACATTTCCCACAATGCCCAGCACATCTTTACAGTCAAAATGCACAAAAAGTTAAAGCCAAGAGCCTCTATTTTCTCTTAATCCTCTTTTAAATCCTGTATTAACTTTCTCCCACACCTAAGTTCATTGTCAACTGTCCTCTCTTCCCCATTTCTCTTCAGACCTTAACTTCTTTAGCATTGTCAAATATCAGTTGATTCTTTTCTCACAGTGCTTGTTCAATGCTCTCTTCAGTGGGTTAGCCTTTTCTCTGTTTCAAGTTGACAGAGCCTCTGAGATTAGCTTCCTGGACTATTTCACCTTCTAGCTTTACCAATCAAAGGAAGTCAAATGACTTCGAAACCTCTCCTGACTCCAGAATCTCCAACTACTCACACACTTCTCACTTCACTATCTCCAGATCTACAGCTTGCTATTTTATAACCATCTCAAATTCACAATGGCCAGACTCCCTTCTTCCACGGCCCACCTCCACCACTCTCACAACTACATCCCCAGCAACTACTACAATCAGCTAATAAATACGAATTCCCATTATCCCACCCATCATGGCAAAATTGTTTACCTTAATCCTAGACAATTCTAAACCTCTCCTTCCAGGTCTCCCATTAAACTATTCAATATTCCAAGCTAAACAACAGCACCTGAATAGTGCAAAGATATTTCTACTCATCTCTAGAACACGCATGGGTTGGAGTCAGACTAATTCCCAGACACAGGCCTGGCAGGCATTCACGGACACCCTCCTGGGATGTTTAGCAGTGCCTCAATTCTACAGATATGTATCCTTAAATGAGAACCCCAAGACCTCAAGGACAACAGTCTTCATGATAGGACTGGAATTAGATCTCAATCTCTCTTTCATAATGATGGCCCACTGTAGACCTAATGACAGTCTCAACTTTACCACAAAATTATATCTGCCCCAGATCAGTATTCAAATCTAATGGCTAGTAATTGTATCATAATCCAGGCTCTTTAAAATATGAATCAGTTCATGAACAGGAGGTGCTAAATTCAGAACTGTCTAGTCACAACCCATTAATACTTCACAAAATCAACTTAGTGGGTTGTAATCTGCATTTACTTAATGAAAAAGAATAGAAAAGTTCAAAGTGCACTGCATTTACTATGTACCGTGTCATGAGCTTGTTTCAAATATAGTGTGTGTGCGTATACCAGGTCTTGGTATAAAATGTATTTCATACTGTGAATCACTCACTGTCAAAAGAGGTTTAAAACATGAGTGCATTACTTATTTCCATCAAAAGCAAAGTGTAAACAAAATGTTTTCCCCAAAACATAATCATTTTAGAATAAATATAGCTATGGATATAAAACATTTGGCCACCAATTAATACTAAAGATATTTTCTGAAAGGAAGCATGCGAACCCATTTTATAAATGGAGACATGAAAATACGTATGAATTAACTGTCAGAATTCCACTGTTTGTGACTTTTAATATATAATTCAAATTAATTCTGCATTAAGTCCATTCTAGGTATAAGGCACTACCAGTGGGTAATCAAAGGCCCATAAGGTCAAGGTCCCTGCACTTGGAGATTACAGAGATCATGGACAGGTGGGAAATAGTGTAAAACCTCACTGCAAAGCATCCGTGTGGGTATGAGTGGTTTGTCTTAAATTTTGTCCTTTAAAAATAGGGTTACTTTGGGACTTCCCTGGTGGTGCAGTGGTTAAGAATCCACCTGCCAATGCAGGGGACACGGGTTCAAGCCCTGGTCCGGGAAGATCCCACATGCCACGGAGCAACTAAGCCTAAGCGCCTAGAGCCCGGCTCTGCGACAAGAGAAGCCACCGCAAAGAGAGGTCCGCGCACCGCAACAAAGACCTGATGCAGCCATAAACAAATAAATAAATAGAAATAAAAATAGGGTTATTTCACATAACCAATCTCCACTTGTCTTCTGAAATACAGGAAGATCTGGTCCACTTCAGAAAGGCCTCTGATCTCCAGTTCCTACTGCCCCCACACCGCTCTCATTTTATTCCTCTATCGCCTGCCTGAGTCCTGCAGGCATTCCGCTCTCCAGTTCCTACTGCCCCCACCCCACTCTTATTTTATTCCTCTATCGCCTGCCTGAGTCCTGCAGGCATTGGAGTTTGCAATCCGCTTGATAAACACACAAAGTCCAAAACAGAGGACTCTTATCAGATGCCTTTTTTTAAAGAAGGCCCTCTCAAGAACTTAAAATCATCCGACAGAGGGAAAGATGACTGACTTTTCAAAGGCAAGGGGCTGACATTTCTACTCCTGCGGGGGTGATTCCAGACCCCAGACGGCTTTTCAGCCACGTTTAAAACACTCGACAGAGGCCTAGGGAGTCTATTAACAGGAAGAGTCGCAATCGATACGCACAGACGGGCGTCGGCATGAATTTTACCTAGTTTTGCAACCCGCAGCCGAGCCCGGCCTCTCTCCTCTCATGACCTGAAGCCTTGAGAAGCTCCCACAGGGTTGGGGGGGTGGAGAAGTGGGCTGCACCAGGAGTTTCTGGCTCCCCACTCAAGGCTGGCCAGCCCCTTCTCTCCATCCTCAGCCGATTAGGCGCCCGGAGAACAATCGTTGTCTGTCCTCCCACCCTCAACCCCACCGAGTCCAGTCGCTCGCTCCCCAAGCCGCCCCGCCACCGCTGCCCGCAGCCCAGATGCTGAGATCGCAACTACGGCTGCGTGCAGATTCCAGACCAAAAAAGGGGGACTCCCAGCACGAGAGCGAGCTGGAGGACGCCGGCCCTCTAGCCTTCGCGTACTCACCTCCCCCCGCGCCGGTGACCAGTACCACCCGCCCGTCGAACCTCAACGGCACGGCCATAAGTCCAGCCTGCAGCGACACACATACACTAGCAGAACTACTGGAGTTCAGACTGCGGGACAAGGAGGACAGGAGGTAAGGCTGGGTCAGGACGGCAATGACCTGCCAGTTTCTGCGGAGGAGAGAAACGCCGCAGTTTTCCAAGTGCGCCTGCGCACCGATCCCTTGGAACTCTGGGAAATGTAGTCCAGCATGCCTCCAGTCGCGGCGAGAGCCTGCCCAAGAAGCTTGGCTTGGAAGGGCCAGTTCTGCGGCCGGAAGTAATGGGAGCTGCTGGGACCTGTGTAGTAAAATGATTGACTACCCTAACTTCATTCATACTTTCATCCATCGTTTTGTCATTCACTCAACAAGAGTTTTCTGGATTTAGGCGAGGATGCAGCCCCTATTCCTAAGTAGCTTTCAGAAATAGCAAGGGGTGGGCTTCCCTGGTGGCGCGGCGGTTGAGAGTCCACCTGCCGATTCAGGGGACATGGGTTCGTGTCCCGGTCCGGAAAGATCCCACATGCTGCGGAAAGGCTGGGCCCGTAAGCCATGGCCGCTGAGCCTGCGCGTCCGGAGCCTGTGCTCCACAACGCGAGAGGCCGCAACAGTGAGAGACCCGCGTACCGCAGGAAAAAAAAAAAAAAAGAAAAAAAAATATATATATAGCAAGGGGTAAAAAGGATTTCTTAGAATGTAATCCTTGGACCTCTTGGATGGAAACCATCTGGAAAGACGCAGAGTCCTGGGCCCCCAGGCTGACCTCCCAAATGGAACCGTTACCAATGAACCCTCACTAAAGTCCTAGCCAGGCGCCGACACCCAGGGAGGTTCTTTTTCCGCTCAGATTCGCACAGCCAATCATAAAACCTACGCTGAGACTGGAACAGCAGAAGCTTTAATTAACGGCCAAAGAATGGAGAAGCGCAAATTTAGTTCGCAAATCAACTTCACAACCCAACTAGGACAGAGACACCATATGTTTAGGAGGGCCGAGGTAAAAGGGAGGGATTTGGAAAGAGTGGGAGGCATACTCACGTCTTATCTGAGAACAGGGTTGTGGTCTGGACACAGAACTGATGCAACACATTTTCAGTCCTTGTATGGGCTTTTCCAGATGTTGTCAAGGCGATCGTCACCTGTCATGGTGCTGGTGGATGGGTCCTTTAGCATGCTAACGCATATAATGAGGATCAAGGTCTACTAGAAGTCAAATCTTCTGTCATCTTGGGTCTAGTTGTTCTAACCAGTCCTTGCTTTTCTCTTTGCAGCTTCCTCCTGAACTTAGATAAGAACAACTGGTTTCCATTCGAGGAAGGGGCAGGGATATGATTCTGGGGCAACAGCCTTGGTAACAGAATCTCAGGGGACAAAAAAATGTCAACAGGTGCTCCTAAATGATTTTTGCTTTTGGATGGTGAGTACAGTCAAATGATGTAGGTTTTCTCAATTTTGACACTATTGAAATTTGGGGTCAATAATTTTTTTGTTATGTGGGGTTGTTCAGTGCACTGTAAGATGTCTAGAAACATCCCTGACCTCTACCCACTAGATGCCAGTAGCACCCCCCCAAGTCACAAAAATCAAAATTGCCTCCAGACATTGCCAAATGTCCTCAGTTGGGGTGGGGTGGGGATAATCCCTGAATGAGAACAACTAGTTTATAATAAGATAAACTAAGCCTCAGAAGTAACATTTTTGGAAACATGATTTTACTAGAAAATATAAACTTAAATGTTTATTTTCCAAGGTGAAAATAATGCTTTCTAAATAGTTACTAAATAGCTTCAGTGGTGTCCAATTTTCAAGCGTGAAATTTCATTTTGGATATTGTCACGCATTTTAACACAACTGAATTGAACATATGAATCTTCATGTGGTGTCTCATAAGTCAATATCTTAGGCAAAGAGGAATCTGAAACTTTTTGAATAATAGCTATGTTTGGTTTCTGATTAAGTCTCCATTTGTTCACACTCTCAATATACTATCTCTGTCCAAAAGACATAGTGATGATATGGGCTTCCCTAGTGGCACAGTGGTTAAGAATCTGCATGCCAATGCAGGGGACACGGGTTCAAGCCCTGGTCCGGGAAGATCCCACAGGATGTGGAGCAACTAGGCCCGTGCCCCACAACTACTGATCCTGTGCTCTAGACCCCACGAGCCACAACTACTGAGCCCACGTGCTGCAACTACTGAAGCCCCGGCACCTAGAGCCCGTGTTCCACAACAAGAGAAGCCACCACAATGAGAAGCCCATGCATTGCAACAAAGAGTAGCCCCCACTCGCCACAACTAGAGAAAGCCCATTTGCAGCAACGAAGACCCAACGCAGCCAAAAATAAAATAAATTTTAAAAAATTTAAAAAAGACATAGTGATGATAAATAAAATACAAAAAGAGAATTATAAAGCTAGGATCAAATAAAAATCTTTGTATTTCCAGATAGAAACCCAAAGCAGAGAATGGGGCTATACTCACAGATCTATCCTCACAACTTACTGGAATCCAAGTGCAGAAGCAGGAAAATATACCTGGAAGGTAAAGGTGATAAAGGAGATTGGGGCTCAGCTCTCTGAGAAGTCATCAGCTAGTGTCCTTCTGTTAAAAAAAAAATTTTTTTAATAGCCATCCTGAAACTCTGCCTGGGGTTCAGTTGATACATAGAAAGAAACTTCCTCCGTGAATGTCGGACATTCCTTATGAGATCATTTTACTTCTTCCTGAAGTTTATCCTTTAGAAAAGAGCTTGCCAGATGAGGTGTCATGAATGGATTACAGATGTGCATGAAATTTTGATATCCTCAACCCTTAGTGCGGCTGTGGAGAACAGAATGGCTAGAACGCCCTGGCTGATATCTGACCTGTGACCATTCTTATCTAGAGTTGACCCTTGAACAACATGAGTTTGAACTGTGCAGGACCACTTATGGGTGAATTTTTTTTCAATAGTAAATGCTACAGTACTACAAGATCTGAGGTTAGTTGAATCCATGGTGTGGCACCATGGATATGAAGGACCAACTATAAATTATATGAGGACTTTCAACTGCACAGAGGGTCAGCGCCCCAACCCCTGTGCTGTTCAAGGGGTTGTTCAACCCCTGTGTTGTTCAGCGCCCCAACCCCTGTGTACTTCTGTCAGAATACTGCAGGAATATTTTATATGTGTGCTGCGATTTGAAAATATTTAGGAGTTAAAGTATTAGTACTTCTTATAAGAATCTTCATTAGCTTGCTAGGGCTGCCATAACAAATACCACAGACTAGTGGCTTAAAAAACCGAAATTTATTTTCTCACAGTTGCAGAGGTTGGAAGCTAAGATCAAGGTGTCGATTTGTTTGGTTTCTTTTGAGGCCTCTCCTAATGGCCGCAGATGGCTGCCTTTCATTGTGTCTTCACATGGTCTTTTCTTGCAGCAGATACCCCAGTGTTCCTTTGTATGTCCAAATTTCCTCTTCTTACATGACACCAGTTAGATTGGATTAGGGCCCACTCTAACAGCCTCATTTTAAATTAATCTTAATTTTAAAGGCCCTGTCTCTAAATACACTCACATTTTCTGGTCCTAGGGGTCAGGGTTTCAACAGAAGAATTTTGAGGGAACACAATGCAGCACCAACAGGGATTACTGTTGATAAACTCTTACTATTTTACTTGAAAATATCTTCATTTCACCCTCAGTATTAAATGATAATTCAGTTGGATATAAAACTGTCAATCATAAACTATGATCAAGTAGGATTTATTCCAGGGATGCGAGGATTTTTCAATATCCTCAAATCAATCAATGTGATAAAACACATTAACAAATTGGAGAATAAAAACCATATGATCAAAAAAAAAAAAAAACCATATGATCATCTCAGAAAAGCAGAAAAATCTTTTGATAAAATTCAACATCCATTCATGATAAAAACACTTCAGAAAGGGAGAAAAAAGGGAACATACCTCAACATAATAAAGGTCATATATGACAAACCCACAGCTAACATCATACTCAATGGTGAAAAGCTTAAAGCATTTCCTCTAAGATCAGGAAGAAGACAAGTATGATCATTCTCACCACTTTTACTGAACATAGTTTTGGAAGTCCTAGCCACAGCAATCAGAGAAGAAAAAGAAATAAAAGGAATCCAAATTGGAAAAGAAGTAAAACTGTCACTGTTTGTAAATGGGATTGATGCTATACGTAGAACATCCTAAAGACACTGCCAGAAAACTACTAGAGCTCATCAATGAATCTGGTAAAGTTGCTGGACACAAAACAAATACACTGAAATCTGTTGCATTTCTATACACTGACAACAAAATATCAGAAAAAGAAA
Organism: Neophocaena asiaeorientalis asiaeorientalis; assembly: GCF_003031525.2. Taxonomy (NCBI): domain Eukaryota; kingdom Metazoa; phylum Chordata; class Mammalia; order Artiodactyla; family Phocoenidae; genus Neophocaena; species Neophocaena asiaeorientalis. Next base: position 53,200 of record NW_020173108.1, read on the forward strand.
TTAAGGAAACAATCCCATTTACCATCACATCAAAAAGAAATACAGAGGAATAAACCTAAGGAGACAAAAGACCTGTACTCTGAAAACTATAAGATGCTGATGAAAGAAATTAAAGACCCCACAAACAGATGGAAAGATATACCCTGTTCTTGGATTGGAAGAATCAATATTGTTAAAATGACCATACTACCCAAGACAATCTATAGGTTCAATGCAATCCCTATCAAATTACCAATGGCATTTTTTCACAGAACTGGAACAAAAGATTTCACAATTTGTACGGAGACACAAAAGACCCCGAATAGCCAAAACAATCCTGAGAAAGAATGGAGCTTGAAGGAATCATCCTCCCCGACCTCAGACCACACTACAAAGCTACAGTAATCAAAACAATAAGGTACTGGCACAAAAACAGACAAACAGATCAGTGGAATAGGATAGAAAGCCCAGAAATAAACCCATGCATTTATGGTCAATTAATCTATGACAAAGGAGGCAAGAATACACATTGGAGAAAAGACAGTCTCTTCAGTAAGTGGTACTGGGAAAACTGGTCATGTAAAAGAATGAAATTAGAACATTCTCTGACACCATATACAAAAGTAAACTCAAAATGGATCAAAGACTTAAATGAAAGACTGGATACTATAAAACTCCTAGAGGAAAACATAGGCAGAACACTCTTTGACATAAATTGCAGCAATACTTTTTTGGATCTGTCTCCTAGAGTAATGGAAACAAAAACAGAACTAAACAAATTAAACTTAAAAGTTTTTGCACAACAAAGGAAACCATAAACAAAATGAAAAGACAGCCTACAGACTGGGAGAAAACATTTGCAAAGGATGCTACTGACACAGGATTCATTTCCAAAATATATAAGCAGCTCATACAGCTCATTATCAAAAATACAAACAACCCAAACAAAAAATGTGAAGAAGACCCAAATAGATGTTTCTCCAAAGATGACATACAGATGGCCAACAGGCACATGAAAAGATGCTCAATATTGATAATTATTAGGGAAATGCAAATCAAAACTACAATGAGGTATCCCCTTACACCAGTCAGAATGGCCATCATTAAAAAGTCTACAAATAGGGCTTCCAATTCCTTAAAAAAATAAAAGTCGAGTTACCGTATGATCCTGCAATCCTACTTCTGGGCATATATCTGAAGAAAACTCTAATTCAAAGATATACATGTACCCCAATGTTCACAGCAGGACTATTTACAATAGCTAAGACATGGAAACAACCCATATGTCCATCAACGGATGACTGGATAAAGAAGGTATGGTATATATATATATATATACACAATGGAATATTACTCAACCAAAAAAGGAATGAAATAATGCCATTTGCAGCAACATGGATGGACCTAGAGAATATCATATTAAGTGAGGTAAGTCAGTCAGAGAAAGACAATTATCATATGATATGACTTATATGTGGAATCTAAAAAAATGATACAAATGAACTTATTTACAAAACAGAAATAGACTCACAGACATAGAAAGCAAACTTATGGTTACCAAATGGGATAGCAGGGGGCGTGGGGGGAAAATAAATTAGGAGGTTGGGATTAACATATACACAATACTATATATAAATAGATACACAATGAGGACCTACTGTATAGCACAGGGAACTATATTCAATATCTTGTAACAACCTATAATGGAAAAGAATCTGAAAAAGAATAGATATATCTACATATGTATAACTGAATCACTTTGCTGTACATCTGAAACTAACACAACATTGTAAACTAACTATACTTCAATTTTTAAAAATTGTTTAAAAAATGTCATCTGGTGTTATATAAAGTCTAGCATATTATATATTATGCTAGATAATATGAATATTATGCATATTATACTATATTAAAAACTTTAAATTATCTTTCACATATACATATATATTTAACATATGCTGGAATATACATATTTAAATATACTCTAGAATATATTATATATAAAATATTATATATATACATATTAATATGTATATATATACATTCATATGTGTGTGTGTGCATGTGTATATATGTACACATATACATTCCAGCATATAGCTTTAAATGGCCAGGCATTTGAAGAAACAAGACAATGTGAACAAAATCCATGAGAAATCAAAGGTTATAAAACAGACACCAAGGGCTTCCAGATAAGAGTTACTGACCATAGATTTCAAAATAATTATTCTTATTTGGTTCAAGGTAATAAAAAATGATTGAAAATTTAAGCCATGAATGGAAAATTTTAAATCATCTAATGGATTTTTTAAATAATAAAAATATAATGACTAAATTAAGAATTTCAAAAATGTATTTACTATCAAATTACACATGATAGAATTAGTGATCTGAGATAGGTCAAATAAAATATGTGAAATAAGCACATGGAAAAAATAAAAACATGAAATACTGGAAAAAACTTAAAGGTCAAAGAGATATGTAAGAATTCCAAAGTAGAGAACAGAGAACATGAAGAAAAAGCAATATTTGAGTAAATAATGACTGACAACCAAAACTGATGCAAAATATATAAACCATCTAATTTTAGAATATTCAGGCAAGATAAATACAAACAAAACTAAACCTGACTACATAATGGTAAAATTACAGAATACTGAAGAAAAGATGAAATCTTCTAGGTAGCCAGAAAGAAAATATTCAAATGAACAAAAGTTTAATTTACTTTGGTTTTTTATTTCTTTATTTTTTCCAGTTTTCCAATTATTGAGAAATAATTGACATACATCATAATATAACTTTATGGTCTACAGCAGGATGGTTTGATTTGCGTATACTGTGAAGCAACTACCACAATAGGCTCAGCTCACATATAGATACAATAAAAAGAAAAAATAAGCAAAAAGGAAAAAACTGTTTCTCCTTGTTATGAGAACTTTCAGGGTTTACTCTCTTAACAACTTTCCTATACAACACACAGCAGTGCTAGCTATAGTCATCATGTTGTACATTACATCCCTAATATTTATTTATCTAATAACTAGAAGTTTGTACCTTTTAACCACCTTCCTCCAATTGCCCTTCCCCCCACCCTCAGCCTCTGGTAACTACAAGTCTGATCTCTTTTTCTATGAGTTTGACATTTTTTTTTAGATTCCACATATAAGTGAGATGACACAGTATTTGCCATTCTCTGTCTGATTTATTTCACTTAGCATAATGCCTTTAAGGTCCATACATTGTCAGAAATAGTAGAATTTCCTCATTTTTCTGACTGAATAATATTCCATTTTGTGACAGATACCACAACTACTTTACTCATTTTATCTACCAATGTACACTTAGGTTGTTTCCATCTCTTGGCTATTGTAAATAATGCTGCTATGAATATGGGAGGGCAGATATCTTTTGAATTAGTTTTCATGTTCTTTGTATATATTCCCAGAAGTATTAGAATTGCTGGGTAATATGGTAATCTATTTTTAATTTTTTGAGGATCCTCCATATTGTTTTGCAGTGGCTGTACCAATTTACAATCCCACCAAACCCTTTCTCCTCATCCATACCAGAATTTGTTATCTCTTGTCTTGTTTATAATGGCCATTCTAACAAGTGCGAGGTGATGTCTCATTGCAGTTTTAATGCATTTCCTTAGTTACTAGTAATGTTGAGCATTTTTTCCATGTGCCTGTTGGTCTTTCTTATATCTTCTTTGAAGAAATGTCTATGCAGGTTCTTTGCCCATTTTTTCACTGTTTGGTTTTTTTTGCTGCTGATTTGTGTAAGTTCTATATATATTTTGGATATTAATCTCTAATCAGTTATAGGGTTTCATATATTTTTCCCATTCCATAGGCTGTCTTTTCACTTTGTTGATGGTTTCTTTTGCTGTACAGAAGCTTTTTAGTGTGATGTAGCCCCACTTGTTTATTTTTGATTTTGTTGCTTGTGCTTTAAGTATCACATTCAAGAAATTACTACCAAGACCCATGTCAAGGAGCTTTATTCCCAGGATGGGGGGCAGGTGAAGTCAAGGTGGCAGAATAGGGGGATGCACAGTTCACATCTCCTCACAACTAGGGCACCTACCAGGCTCTGGTGGGGGACCTTGGACACCTAAGGGGACAGGAGGAACCCCTGCACAACCAGGTAGGACGTGGGGGGTTGGGAAGAGGGAAGCAAAAGTGGAGGCAGGATAGGACTGGTGCTCCTGAGGGGCGGCTGGGGGAGAGGAGGGGTTCCAACACCCAGAGGGGCCCACTCACCACTAGGGGATCAGTAGGGACAGGGAGATACCTTCAGGGGATCAGAGGGGAATGTGGCCAGCATTACCCTCACTTGCTTGGGCCCCAGCAAGCCTGCTGGGGTCCCAGGCCTGAACCTCCACCCTCTGGGACCCCCTCCAGTCACGCATGTCCTGTGGGCATGGGAGGGAGGGGGGAGGGAGGAGAAGTAGAGGCGAGAGAGAACCAGTACCCCAAGGGGCAGCTGGGGGAGGGGAGGGGTTCCCATGCTCGGAGGGGCCCACTCATGGTGAAGGGATCAGTGGGGACAGGCAGAGAACTTCGGGGGATCAGGGAATCGGAGGGGAATGCAGCCAGCATTTCCTTGACCTGCTTGGGCCCCAGCAAGCCTGCTGGGGTCCCGGGCCTGAACCTCCACCCTCCGGGACCCCCTCCAGCCGCACTGAGCCTAGGCCCAGCTGCCCCTGCCTAAGCCCTGCCCCCCCATTTTTTTTTTTGCTGTTGTGGTTCTGTTTTGCCTTTTTGTTGTTGTTTCATTTATATTATTATTTTTTCTAATATATTTTTTATTTTTCTAACTTTATTTTATTTTTTATTCTTTGTTATTGTTCTCCTCCTTTTTGTTTGTTGCCTTTTTTTTTTTTGCTGCACCCTGCAGCTTGCAGGATCTTGGTTCCCAGGACAGGGGTCAGGCCTGAGATCCTGTGGTGGGAGTGCTGAGTCCAAACAGCTGGACTAACAAAGAACTTCAGACCCCAGGGAATATTAATTGGTGTGAGGACTCCCAGAGGTCCTCATTTTGGCACCAAGACCTGGCTCTACACAACTGTCAGTGTTGGACTGCGAACTCCAGTGTTGGACGCCTCAGGCCAAACAACCAGTAAGACAGGAACACAGCCCCACCCATCAAAAAAAATGATATGACATAAAAATATGTTACAGAAGAAGGAGCAAGGTAAAAACCTAAAAGATCAAATAAATGAAGAGGAAATAGGCAACCTACCTGGAAGAAATGGACAAATTCTTGGAAAGGTACCTATTGGTACCTTTTAGGTACCTAAAAGGTACCTAATGGGTACCAACTTGGTATCAAATTCTTGGAAAGGTACAACTTTCCAAGACTGAACCAGGAAGAATTAGAAAATATAAACAGATAAATCACAAGTAATGAAATTGAAACTGTAATTTAAAATCTTCCAACAAAGAAAAGCCCAGGACAGATGGCTTCACAGGTGAATTCTATCAAACATTTAGAGAAGAGCTAACTCCTATCCTTCTCAAACTCTTCCAAAAAATTGCAGAGGGAGGAACACTCCCAAACTCATTCTACGAGGCCACCATCACCCTGATACCAAAACCAGACAAAGATATCACAAAAAAAAGGAAATTATAGGTCAATATCAATGATGGACATAGAAACAAAAACATTACGATTTGCACTTCTCTAATAATTAGTGTCAATGGTTTTCAAGTTGCCTAGGGCAAACAGGAATTCACTGAAGGGCAGAAAACTCATGTCAGTTTGCCATTCTGTGTTTTTTTATATGTTGATCTTGCTGTTCCCTGAACATATTGTTCCAGAAGGCAATATTAAAGGACAATCTCATAGGAGGTTGGAGCACTATATTTTCTTCATCGTGAATATGCTCTCAGGGTTCACACAGATGCAGGTTTTTTTGTTTAAACAGAAAAGAGGGAAATAATTTGTCCTTCCTAGATGCAGAATATAGGGATTTTGATCTGAAAAGAGTGTGAAGAGGTTATGGGGTATCACCTCACACTGGTCAGAATGGCCATCATCAAAAAATCTACAAACAATGAATGCTGGAGAGGATGTGGAGAAAAGGGAACCCTCTTGCACTGTTGGTGGGAATGTAAATTGGTACAGCTCCACTATGGAGAACAGTATGGAGGTTCCTCAAAAAACTAAAAATAGAACTACCATATAACTCAGCAATCCCACTACTGGGCATATACCCAAAGAAAACCATAATTCAAAAAGACACATGCACCCCAATGTTCACTGCAGCACTATTTACAATAGCCAGGTCATGGAAGCAACCTAAATGTCCATCCACAGAGGAATGGATAAAGAAGATGTGGTACATATATACACTGGAATATTACTCAGCTGTAAAAAGGAACGAAATAGTGCCATTTGCAGAGATGTGGATAGACCTAGAGTCTGTCATACACAGTGAGGTAAGTCAGAAAGAGAAAAATATCATATAATATATCTTATATGTGGAATCTAGAAAAGTGGTACAGATGAACCTATTTGCAAAGCAGAAATAGAGACAGAGATGTAGAGAACAAACTTATGGATACCAAGGGGAGAAGGGGGGGTGGGATGAACTGGGAGATTAGGACTGACATATATACACTACTATGTACAAAATAGATAACTAATGATAGCCTACTGTATAGCACAGGGAACTCTACTCAGTGCTCTGTGGTGACCTAAACGGGAAGGAAATCTTAAAAAGAGGGGATATATGTATACACATAACTGATTCACTTTGCTGTACAGCAGAAACTAACACAACATTGTAAAGCAAATATACTCCAATAAAAATTAATTTTAAAAAATAACACTTTTTTAAAAAAGAAAAACATTAAGAAATAAGGAAAAGAGACTCTGCCAACCAAATGTAAATTGGAAGAAAATCACAACGCGCTGGAGCTAAAAGCAATCTTAGCAGTTGAAATACACGGCATTAATGTCCTCAATTCTTTACCCTGCCCTTATCCACATCCTTCACATAAGACCTGGCAGTACCTTCTCCCAGGAAAGAGACAGAAGATACTTCCCTACCCCTTGCTTTCGGGTTTGCCACATGATCTGCTTGGGTTAATGGAATGTTAATAGAAAACAGTTTGTGCTGTTGTGCCTGCTCTCTTTCACATCTGTCAGAGCAGGAGAGTAAGCCTGGGCTAGCTGAGGAGAAGGATTAGAGACCTACAGGGCTGAGCCAGCCAGGGATGTACCCAGCCTAGAACAGGAGACCCTCAGGTGACCTACAGATCTGTGAACCAGGTAAATGCCTATTGCTGTGGGATACTGAGACTATGTGGTTGATTGTGCCATATATTAGTTGATACCATACCCAGCAACTTCAACTCCTTCAATTTATAGAAGAGAAAACCAGACCCCAAAAGTGGAAGCAGATGGATAGTAGTGGAAACAGCGCTGGAAGTTAGGACCTGAAACAGAACCTTGAATATCTGAATATTTACTCCAGGCTCAGATATGCACTGGCCACATGGACATTGGAAAGCCAATTAGTTTCTCTGAATCTCAGTGTTTTGTTTGAAAATGAAGGTAACATGTACCCTAAATAAAAACTAGAAATTGTCTGGTCTAAATAAGGTATTAGATGTGAAGCCACTTCGTGAAAAAGGGATAAAGACACTCAAGCGGTTAGTGTTTAATGGATGCCAAGTGCACGATGAAACTTTTGCTTACATATTATTTTATCTCATTTAATCTTTTAAATACCTACCTATTAATAAGGTAGGTGTGCACTCATTTGTTGAAAATCAGGTGATTACCGTGTGCTTACAGAGCCAGGTCCTATGTACATGTAACGAATAAACAAATTCATGCTGAGGGAACTGAAGTAACTTACCCAAGTAACTTAACCTCAAAGAACTTGGCATGTTTTTATTAATCAGTAGGGAGCTTGATGATTGTAGCTCAGGAAAACTGTTAACTATTGCAAAATAACTTTCTGCTACTGTTCACCCAGAAACATGCTACAAAGTTATTCAAATTAGAGTGTCTGCTTTTAGAGCTTTGATCTGAAAATTTTATTAGAAACATCTGTTTTTACTATCCAAATGTCATGATATATATGCCATGCCACCTACCATTAACAGTCACTGGGGTCTCTAATCACAGCATTCCATCTGCTCTGGAAGATGACTACCCTTCTCTCTGGGGCACTCCCAAGGGCATAAGGTGCATTTCAAATGTGCCACATGGCCTATATTTTGATTCAAACTGCACCCAACATACCTTTAAAACTCAACAATACGTATCTTAGGTTTAACTTCTCAGCATGAGAAGGACTGACTCTCTTTTAAGGTATCCGATAACACTTTTCAAAATTAAATACATCAATATAGGCCCCTGCAAATATGGTGGGAAAAAACATAAGAGAAAAACAGATGTTATTTGCACCAACAAATATTTGGGAAAACAGGAGGTGCCCTAAATTACTGGGAATGCTTATTAGCAATAGAGAAACTTGCCCTCAGTGAGATTTAAGAATAGCCACAAAAAGAATGAAAATTGTGTAAAGGCAAATAAACTTCTTTCCTCTGCTTCAAGAGTACTGAGTTCAAACACCATTCCTGGCTTCCTAATTGCATTGTAGTTTTACATATGAGAAGAATGTTCTCTGAAGTGAAATCTCATATAATTTCTTAGGGTCTTCAGGAATTTTAGTTAATCCAGATTAAAGTAAATCGATCAGAATATGAAAGGATTAAGAAAATATGCTTTTATTCCACCTCTAAATCTCTTTCCCAATAAAATATATTTGATATAGATTCTACTAGCAGGTCTTAAAATTTACAATATTCCAAAGAAAATGAGGGATGATGCTGGAGGAGGACAGTGGAACCCCACCAGAATTTGAGAGGACTTCCCTCTGGGCAAGGTTTCATTCTGATTATTTTCATTGCACTGAGTCACAAATTTCAGGACACAAAGAAATGAAGGGGCAAGGAGTAAGGGCTTCCTCTTCAACTTCCTGCAAAGCTTTATTTTTGAATAGAATCCTTGAAGTCATTATTTCTGAACAAAAATGTGTTGTGTACAAGAACTCTGCAAACATTTCATATTCTTTTCCTTGTTGAAATATTTATAATGTGTATTGGGAAAAGAAGCACACATTTGGAAAGAATCTCTTTGAAAACTTGCTTAATTGTGATAGCTAAATAGCTTAATAGTAAATAACTAGTTTAATAGTAAATATATTATGTATATATAACTACATAAATATAATAGTATATATAATTATATATAATAGTATAATAATAGAAGTGTAATATTAGTCTGTGTGTATATATATATATATAGTATATATGGACAGTATTCCTGTTCAGAAAGGGAATTTTAACTTAAACGGTCTTCATTAACAGGTAAAATGCATGGAATTTTCAGCAGGAAAATATTAATACACATTGTGAAAGATAATTGTGACTTTGTGGTAGTATCCTACTTTCATTTTGTAAACTCTATGAAGTACTTGCTTATCCCCTGCCTGCATTTCAAGCAACACTTACCAGTGACTGTGCCAGATTTAAATCATAATTTACAGTCACCAATACAAAATTGCTCCTGAAAAAATATTATTCTATTTTTTAGCATTATTGAGGTATAATTGAGAAATAAAACTAAAATATTTCAAGTGTACAATGGGATGATTTGATAAAAAATATTTATTTTAAATGGAACTCATCTATGGGTAGGAAAGTGAGTTTTGTATTTGTTATGTTCAATCTCTGCCCAAATCAACTTCCCTTTTATTTGAGGTTAAGGAACATAAAAAGTAGAGCTTAGGCTTTTATATCTTTTTTTTTTTTTTTTTTTTTTTTTTTGTAGTACACGGGCCTCTTACTGTTGTGGCCTCTCCCGTTGCGGAGCACAGGCTCCGGACACGCAGGCCCAGCGGCCATGGCTCACAGGCCCAGCCGCTCCGCGGCATGTGGGATCTTCCCGGACCTGGACACGAACCCGCGTCCCCTACATCGGCAGGCAGACTCTCAACCACTGCGCCACCAGGGAAGCCCTATAGCTTTTAAGTGGATTTCTGCTTAAAGATACTAAAAGACAGCATCTATACTAAAATGCCTTCTTCAGTCGGCATGGTATTTATGTGGTGGCATCATATTTTGAAATATCAGCAGAAGTTCTCCTCTTTTAATCTTTTGGGTTTTTTTATAAGACCGTGGCCTTTTCACCATTCACGCACCTAAACTGTGAGACATTCATAAAGAAAATAATTCTATAGCAAAAAGAAGGCATTTGGGATTCTAAAGGCAAAATCCTGAGTCTGAATAGATTTGAAGACAGAGTTAGAGATAGACTTCCTACCATGACACCATGACAGCCAAAGATTCTCCTGATTTGATGGTGGGAGGCAGGGGACAGGAAGGACAGTATAGAGCCCAACAGGAGAGGAAATAGGGAGTAAGTAGAACTTACAGTTCCCTAAGAAAGGTGAGTCCTGGTCCCTGGCCACAGTAAACTGAATAATTGAAATCCAGATTGTTTGAGGATGGTTATAGGTGCACCTGGAGATCATTGTATCTACTTCTAGTTACCATTAAAGGCAGGTGCGAAGGGAGCAAAATATTCTAAGGAGCCTCTATTCCGGAGGCCAGCATGAGATTGAGATCTACTTGGGTGAAACGCTGAAGTAAGAAGCACACTAAGGCTCGATTGTCAGCCTGCACGGCTCCAGAAATAGTTCTCAGCCACGGAGACCACAGCAAATAAAAAAGGAGAGGAAAGTGGGGTAGAAGGTGAAAGGTTTTCAGTTCTTCTTAAGGTTCTTGGCAACTGGTCTGCAATCCAGAGACCCACCTTGGTGTGGGGTGGGTGGAGGGATAATTTAATGAGAAAGGGAGAAGCAGGCATGAATCCTCAAATAGTAAAGGAGATATCTGCATTTTAAAGTGATCGGTAGGGCAGCAAGCACAGAGCTGAAATAGGTGGAAGCGCTGTAGGCTGGTCTGTGTTATGCCTCCCTTGAGGGTGACTTGGAGGCTCAAAAGTGCCTGACAACCGGGAATGTGCTGCTTACTTATGCTAATTCTGAGCTAGAGCTCAGCGTTCACAGCCCCACAGAAGCTGCTGAATAAATACGATTCATTGCCTCTCATAAAGCACAGCTGTGGGAAATAACCTGCAGAACCTGATAAAATTTGGGGAACTAAAAGGGAACAACTTTCTATTTTTCAATCTGTTCTTTGAAAATAGTTTTTATATTTAAAAAAGAATCCACTAAGTACTTTTCAAACGATGCCAATAAAATTTACCTGGGATTCTCTGTAAATATCAGACAACCTGTCCTTTTTTTTATCATAGAGACAAAATAAGCCAGACTCTCTAATAAATGGTCAAAGAATTTGACAGCTCAGAGGCACTACATGTTAGGAGCATGAAATATTGTACATGCTTTAAGAGGGGTGTGAATAGAGATTGATATTGCAAAAAAAAATGGAATTGTCAGTGTCAAAAAACTGGGACAGTGTCAAAGAAAAACTGCATTGATGGGGTTAAATAGGCAAGGAAGACTTCATTCAAGACTATTTTAGGGACTTCCCTGGTGGTGCAGTGGTTAAGAATCTGCCTGCCAATGCAAGGACACAGGTTCGATCCCTGGTCCAGGAAGATCCCACATGCCGCGGAGCAACTAAGCCTGTGCGCCACAACTACTGAGCCTGTGCTCTAGAGCACGTGAGCCACAACTAGTGAGCCCACGTGCCACAAATACTGAAGCCCGAGCACCTAGAGCCCGTGCTCTGCAACAAGAGAAGCCACCACAGTGAGAAGCCCACGCACCGCAATGAAGAGTAGCCCCCGCTCGCCACAACTAGAGAAAGCCCGTGTGCAGCAACGAAGACCCAATGCAGCCAACACTAAAAATTAAAAAAAAAAAATACTATTGCTTAGGGGTCAAAACTACTGCAATCATGGAGAGAAACTGAACTCAACTCTGGAAACAAAAGGCAGCAGAGAACATTAAGGCCACCTTGATCAGAAGGTAGAGTTGGGTTTGGAGAGAATTCGGAAATATGTTCCCCTCCTAGCAGAAGCACAGTCATAGGGAAATGGAAACTCGGGACTTGTCGTGTCCTATTCTGTTATTTGGGAAAAGAAAAAAGAGGATTTTCTCTCAGTCTCTGCCTGGACTCTTGGCAGTGGTGTGCTAGTAAAGGGTTAACAATTTTTTTTTCTCCCTCCAGAAGAAAACAGAGCCTTTTTTTTGTAGTGTTTGTTAATTTCCACGCTATAAATTTTCCCAATATGACCTATTTCAAGCTATCAATTTAATGACACTGCAATGTGAATTTGGGAAGAAACGCTCACAATCAGGTTTTCAGAGGTAGAATCAGCCAACTTAAGCACATCACACTGCTTTTTAGCCATGCACACTGGCAAAAAACGAGAAGCATCTAGAAATAATAATAATATATGCTAAGGATCCAACTCCTCATTAATGAGGTTTTAGACAAGCACATGAAGAGAAGTTTAGGGTAGGAATAGCTTAAGAATTATAACACAGACATTAACTTATAACACCTTACAAATTGCAGCTGATTTAATTCCCATTACTGAATTCTGATGAGGAAACGGAGGGTCTCAGCTTCACATAACTAGTAAATGGCCAAGCTGGGAATGGACCAGAGGACTAACTGCTTCCCAAACCCTCTCTCTCCATGAGCTCAACTCTGAACAACATTCACAAATCCTTTTCTCAAGACCTACGTCCTCAAAAATACGTCTTACCTAGAACCCACAATTCTTACAGGTAGATATATCCTTTAAGGATAAACATAACCCAGGATGCTGAAAATATGAAAATTTGTCTGTGAGGGACATCCTTATTCCATTCGCATCCCTTGCACATAAGTGGAACATATTCTGATGTGATCCAATGTAACAGTAAAGGAGTAACTTTTTGATTTGGAAGGAGACAGTTACAGAAACTTCAATAGTTTGAAGCCCTATTGTGATAGATAGGAAAGCAAATGTTAAGTCTAAAATGAGAAGAGAGGCAAAAATCAAGGCCCCTGGAAACAATAATCGGCTGACTTATTCATCTTTGTATCCCTCCGGGTCAGAATGTGGCTGTACTCAGAGCAGGTGCTGGATACTAGTTTGAAGAAAGGAGAGAGAATTGGATGGAAAGCCAGATGGGAGGAAAGGCAGAAAGACACAAAGACAAAAGGGAAGGAAAAAATTCAGGAGGGAGCGAGGGGAACCTGGTGGGTGTACCTTTTTAAAATGTGAAGAGTGTCCAAAAATGGAGTAGAAAGGCTGTCGTCACAGCTGGGAAACGTGGCCTGACTTTGACATCCACCTGAGCACTGGTTTCTGCAGGCCAACAATTGAGTGAGTGTTACTTGTAATCTTCACCTTGCCCACCTTGTCACAACGTGGAACTCTCTTGGTCACACCCATTTATAGGACATAGTTATTAAATATTGTGCAAGACAAAGTGGGTTCTCATGTCATGTCTTTATATTTGTATATTTAATAATAATTAAAATGAAGTCAATAAAATATGTACATATTTTTATTTTAAATTGCATAGACAATGTACATGTGTTTTTTTATTTTTCTATGAAAAATAAGGGCAATTGTCTTATTTAAAGCACATAGCAATGAGGAGTGAAATAAAAATGCTATAAAATACTCTCTTTTTATTCAGTTAAGTAAATGAACTTTCTACCTGGAAGATGATACTCTCATTGGCATCCCTGTCATAGATTAATGGCAGATTTTTGGATGCTACCATTGATAAAATATTTTTTCTGGCTTTTAATAAAGTACTGTTCCATGAAGGATATTATAATCTCCCAACATGGTTCTTTTGTAGAGTGGTTCAGTTTTTTTCCACTTGCATAATTTTCATTTGCTATCAGATAATAAAACATTTTGCTCAGAGTATTTCTCCCCTCATCTTGCTTAATTGCAAATAAAATCAATGGGGATAGTATTTGGGGGCAGGGAAGAGAACCAGAATGTGAATACTCATATCATAATTCCTGTTACACACATACATCTTGAATGTGATTATCTAAACTGACTGAGATAGTAATACCTGAGGGGTCTTGCATGTCATAGATGTTGAACATGGATTTGTGAAAAAAAAAAATGAACAGAAAATAGTTCTGTCTAGGAAGAGTTCTCCATTCACTAGACACCTCTGCCCTTCTCAAGTTATCTGTGCTACGTCACACTGTGTAGTCAGCCACGAGTATAGCCAACTATCAGAACTGGAAAAGAAATATTAATGAACCAAATTCCTTTAGACTCGCAGATGTTTGTTGCATACATTCTAGAATGGCAGTATTTTTTCCTCTTTTAACTGAATCTCCTAGGATGATAGAGTTAGTGCAAAACTAGAGAAAGAAAAGAGCATTATTAAATTCACTCAGTAAACACTTTTCAGTACCTACTACATGCTGACACTAAATCACTAAAAATCCTTTCAAGAAGTAGGTAAAGAAGGATGCACCAGGCGCTGGTCAGCCATTAGAGATGCTCGACAGGCAACGACGACTATAATACAGTATTGATAAGTACCAAGATGGGGATAAATGTTTGGGTATTAGCTATCGGAACACAGCATGACAGCCCATGCAAGGATAGGAGATAACTTTGGAAGTTTTTTGGAGGTACTGATGCTGACCTAAGTGAGTACCAGTGAGCCCCTCAAAGAGAAGGGGGAAAGGGTGCTCCAGGCAGTGGTGGTTTAAACTAGTTATAAAGGAAACAGGCTGTAAAGTTATAAAGGACAAAGGAGGATCAGAGTCTGAACTCCCTGGTTTAATAACTATTGGGTCTGGGCAGATGACTTTTCTTCTACGCATCTATCTACTCATAGGGAACCTTAGAGAGAATGAGAGAGTAAAAAAGAAAAACAAAACAAAAAAGAGTACTTGGGGACTTCCCTTGTGGCACAATGGTTAAGAATCCGCCTGCCAGTTCAGGGGACATGGGTTCGATACCTGGTCCGGGAAGATACCACATGCCGCAGAGCAACTAAGCCTGTGTGCCACAACTACTGAGCCTGCACTCTAGAGCCCACGAGCCACAACTGCCGAGCCCATGCACCACAACTACTGAAACCTGTGCGCCTAGAGCCCGTGCTCTGCAACAAGAGAAGCTACCGCAATGAGAAGCCCGCGCACCACAAGGAAGAGTAGCCCCCGCTCTCTGCAACTAGAGAAAGCCCGTGCACAGCAACGAAGACCCAACACAACCAAAAATAAATAAATTTATTTTAAAAAAAGCACTTGGCAGCATGTAATTACTTAATAATTTGTATTTTATCTGCAAAATTTTGGTGATGTATTCAGGTAACTGTATTTCTATAAATCTGGAGTGAAAATTTTTCAACTTAGATAATGATCATTGAGGGAGAAAAGAGAGTTAAGGGTTAAAGGACTTTCTGCTCAAAATTACTAGTTGTTGCAGGTTGTAATTTCCAGAAGCAGATACCATGTAGAGTATGGGGTACAAGGTGTTCATAAAGGATCAAAACATATGAAAGAAACAGTGAAACAGGATAGAGAAGAGGAAGAAGTCGAACTGTGAAGCAAGCACAAGGAAGCCCTGGCCACCCCAGCAGGGAGTCCTCGAGTGACCAGTGCCTCTTGGAGTTATGTGCATGGGCCAAAACGGCCATGTCTTTACCCCTCTGCCTGGCTACCCCAGGAAAGGCGTGACCGCAGGCAAAGCAGCTCTCAGCCACTGAGACAAATTCTCTGAAATTGGGCAGCAAGCCCTTCCCTGAAGGGGGATCTGGGAGGCACATCTCTGGATCTATTACAATAGTGTTCCCTAAAAGTATGTCCTCCTCCCCTTCTGGGTGAATGCAAGACGGTACTTCTCAGCCCCTTATACATGGGCTGGGCACCTCACTCTTCGAAGAGCTGAGCAGGTAACCAACTCTGATAGAGCTTACCTTGGGACTTCCTGTTATGCAAGGGAGCGAATTATTCTCGTTGTTTAAGCCACTTTTCGTTTATTTAGTGACTTGCACCTAAAGGATCCTCGCTGATACACCTGTTTTAGTGTTATTATCTATGTTTGAAGGAGGTAGGAGAAGGAGTGAGGGGATAGCCCAAGCTCTGCAGATCTACCAGCAAGAGTAGGAGATCCTCTCACGATCTTGGTGGTCACCCCCGTGGAAGTACTAGAAGCTTAAATGCCAGTATTTGGGAAAATAATCTGCTTTTTTCACACTCTTTTTTCCTGAGACCCGACCTCAGGCTTTCACAATCTCAAGTTTTCTTCTCATTTGTAAGACATCCTTTGTTTCTTGGGATTTTAAAGTCACAGCTTTTTTCCTCACTTCTTGCTCTGGCCCTTAACTATTTCATTAGCTCCATTCACCACATTAGATGAAGAGTGTGTCGTTAGCTCCAAATGATTGTTAGTGGCTGTTCAAGAACTGACAATAAAAAGTCAACGTTTTGGACTTCCCTGGTGGCCCAGTGGTTGAGTCCGCCTGCCAATGCAAGGGACACAGGTTCAATCCCTGGTCCGGGAAGATCCCCCATGTCTCGGAGCAACTAAACCCATGCGCCATAACTACTGAGCCTGCTCTCTAGAGCCCACGAGCCACAACTCCTGAGCCCATGTGCCGCAACTACTGAAGCCCGTGTGCCTAAAGCCTGTGCTCCGCAACAAGAGAAGCCACCACAATGAGAAGCCTGTGCACCGCAACCAAGAGTAGCCCCTGCTCGCCGCAACTAGAGAAAACGCGCGCACAGCAACCAAGACCCAAAGCAATCAAACAAAAAAAAAAATTCAACCTTTCACTAGTGACTGGCGTGCAATGGTGTATAATTTTGTGACACCTAACAGGGTCCTATGCTCTGTAGATCACAGGACTGGGAATGGCTGTTACTATGGTTGCAGATTTTTCAAAGGGCTGTATTCTTTTGAACAGAAGACCCTGCAAACAAACTCTCAGATTCTGTCTTTTGTTTCGTCTCATTTGTGGCTCAGGTGAAACTATTTTTCCCATCAGGATAAAATTGTTCAGATTTTTTTTCCTTCAACAAATACAACCTTAAATAGTATAACCTTTAGAAAATGCTCTCTTTTCATTTTAACTTTATAGTAGTTATCTAATGAAGGCAAGATATTCCTGAAGGATAGGCAAAACTGGGAAAATTGTGTGTTCCAAACCAAAAAAGAAATCAGAGAATGTTAACCGAATCTTAATTTGAACCAAACCTTATCTTTCTCAGTCTTCTTTTTTAGTTCTAAATTGAGTATTAAAGCATAGAGCACAATGACATCAATACATTCTCTTAGCATAATGCTATGTATCCCAAAATGAAGCATGGTATCAAATACAAATTCCTCCACTTGGGGTTTGCATTCCATGTTTTCTCAAAGACTTTCCTCAAACACTCCCTCTCCTGCTTCAACCAATTCTCAGTTCTTGATGGAATATTACCACCAGCATACAAACAAGCACTAATATTGGCTTTTTCAAATCAAATCAAATAAAACCTCCCATGACTTTGACCTGAATCATCTTCCCACCACTCTTCCATTCCTTCCCAATTCACTGTACATTTTCTTGACAAATATAGTCATGTCAATATGATCTTCTACATCCGGTCCAATCAAGTTTCCACCCCTTCTATTCCAGAAAAAGATCTTGTCAGGGTCACACACACAAAAATTTATCCAGTGATCACCGTTCTTTCCTTAACCAGACCTTTCCATTGCTTCCAACATAACTGCTCACTTTTCTTCACAAAACTCTGTCATCTCTTAATGTCTACAACCCCATGTGCTTGTATCTAAGTGCCTGCATTATTAGCTGCTTCATCACAGTCTCCTTTGCTGGTTCATTTTCTCCTCCTCCACCACTAAATGTCCTGGGCTCTCTAGGCGACATTTTTTCAAGCCTATGGCTTTAAATAGAACTTGTCTGCTATGACTTCCACATCTGTACCTTAAGATTCAAACATGCCCTAGAACTCCAGAATCGTATACCCAACACCCTGCTGGATATTTGTCCACAGGTGTTTTTTTTCGTTTTTTTCTTCGTTTTTTTTTTTTTTGTGGTAAGTGGGCCTCTCACTGTTGTGGCCTCTCCCATTGCGGAGCACAGACTCCGGACGCACAGGCTCAGCGGCCACGGCTCACGGGCCCAGCCGCTCCGCGGCATGTGAGATCTTCCCGGACCAGGGCACGAACCTGGGTCCCCTGCATCGGCAGGCGGACTCTCAACCACTGCGCCACCAGGGAAGCCCTCCCACAGGTGTTTTTAAAAAGCATCTTAAAATTAACACAGCCAAAATAGTACTCTTGATTCTTCATAGAACTCAATTACCAAACTCTTTTCTCAGATGAACTGTTTTGAATAAATAACACTATCCAATTTTTTAAGCCAAACTTTCAGGGATTTTTCCTTATTTCTCACTGTCCATCAGAATCCTCATTCTCAAACGTACATATATAAATTATCAACATATCATGTACAATTTGCCTTCAAAACATATCCTAAATCTATCTTCTTGTTTTCCATTTCTACTGTTTAAACCATCATTGCTCAGATTATTCACAGCACTTTAGCTGGTCTCCCTGCTTCCATTCTCCCTACACAATAGTTTTTTGTTTGTTTGTTTCTCCTTATTAACTTTACTGAAGTGTGACTTACATGCAATAAAAAAGCACCTATTTTAAGTTTGCAGTTTGGTGACCTTGTCAAATGTATACACCCATATGATCATCAACCCTATCAGGATACAGAATATTTCCATCACCCCCCAAATTTTCCTTGTATCCATTTGCATTTTACCCACCCTCACCTCTGGCCTAGGCAACAACTGATATGTTATCAGTTGTTGCCTAGGCCAGAGATTACTATAGATTAGGTTTACCTCTTCTGTAATAGTATATACATGGGTTCATATGGTATGTGTTCTTTTGTGTCCTAGGTAGCTCAGCACATTTTTTGAGATTCGTCAAAGTTTTGTGTCTAGTAGTTTGTTTCTTTTTATTGTTTGGATATACCACAATTTGTTTAAGAAAATATCAAAGAAAATCATTGTGATCTTAGAAGATAAAACTACTAAATAGGCTATAATAAAAAATTAACACCATCATGATGAACTGCCCAAAATTAATGTATTAAATAACTTAGAGCCCAGGGAGATGATGCTAGGAAATCTACCAAATAAACCATCTAGTCTAAAAATCATATAATCATGAGGAAGTATACTTATAAGCCCATTCTTCAATGGGGAAGTACTAAGGTTCAGTAATTAGTTTAAACATAATAAGTACATAAATAGTGAGTTTGGGGGAAAAAAGATTGTTTTCTGGGATAATCACACATAGGTGACAAGCTAAAAATGGCATAAAGTCCATTGAAATTGGTTACATAAAATTACAAGGTATCTGAGGCATCTGTATTCGAGACAATATTCTCCTCCAGTTAAGGAATGGAAAATTAGACATAGGGTATTTCCAAGTAATGTAGTCAATACTACTGTAGTATTAAGTGGACAGGAAGTCCTGCTTTTAAACTGAAATTGCTCCTATTAGCTTTAATAACTGATGTGAGTGCTTTTAAAGTCTGGATAACCACTAAGGATTCATTTCCACAATATGCCTCCATTTAATGTGAAATCAGATGGAAGGTGCCCCAAACAACTGTTCAGTTTCTTTTTTTCAGTTATTCATTAATTAATTTTATTTTTTGTTCCACCTGTTGAATGTGCTCTTTGAAAAAGACTTTGTATGTTCCATTGTTTGGTGAATTCTTCTATAAATTTCAGGTATGTCCTGCTGGTTGATATTTTATTCACATCTTTTATATCCTTAGTAATTTTCTGCAGAAATTTCAACTGTAATGTGGATTTGTCTAATTTTGCTTGCAGATTTTTCTCAGTTTTTGCTTCATAGATTTATGAATCTCTGGTATTAGGTTCACAGGGATTCAGAATTGACACTTTCATTTTTATGAAATTCCCCTTCTCATCTTTGTCAATATTCCTGGTTGTGAGGACTTCTCTGTATATTTTCCCATTCTCTTACTGTTGGACTATCTGTAACTCCATATTTAAAATGCACTTCCTCTACATGATATAAAATTGGATTTAGCACTTAAATCCAGTGTAATATTCTTTGGCTTTTTTTTAGAAAGTTTAGAGCATTTATAATTAATTTAATGATTTACATGGTTGTTTCTAAGTGTACCATCCAGCTATTTGTTTTCAATTTGTCCTATATGTACACTTTTTTGAGTTTTATGGTTTTATTAACACAAATACAATGTGCACACAAGCTGTCTCTTCATTTTCTTCACTGTGCAGCCTGGCATTGGGATTGATGACTGACAGCTGGCTAGACTGCTCTTTCCACAATGGCTCTGTGATTCTTAGAGGAGACGATGTGAGAAATCACAGCCCAGTAATATATGCTCCACATCAGCAGCATTTCAAGCTCCTTGACACTGTGGACAGAAACTTTCAGAAGTCACTGGTCAACAAGTGCTTTGTTTTCTTGCTGTTCCAGTAACCAAATTTGAACATCAAAATCTGGCCCCTGAATCTCCTGCGCACCCTACTGTCATGCCCCTGGGCTTCTGCCAGTTCTGCTTTATTATGACATATCAGTCTGACTGGTGCTGGATGGATTTCTTGACTCTCTTTTTGATCTTTGGCTTCATGAGAGGTCTGAGGGCGGCCATGATGCTGAGGAGGATGTGTCACATATATGTTTTGTTCTTCATCCCTGCATTCTTTATGACTATTTAAATATTTTCAATATTCAATTTTTCTTTACCATGGTCTTACTAGCTATAACTTTTAAGTTTATGCAGTAGGAGCTCTAGGGTTTGCAATATGCATCTTATCACAGTCTTTCTTCAAGTAACATCATGCCTCTTGAGTTTTAATGTAAGAAATGTATAACGGTATATTTCTATTATGCCCTCCTCTTCTTTATACTTTTATTGTCAAATAATCTACATCTTCATTGGCATAAACCCCACAAATATATTATTATTTTATAATTTAAACAATAAAATACATTTTAAAGAAATTTAAAAATGAAGGAATTTTTAAAAATTTACCTACATAGGGCTTCCCTGGTGGCGCGGTGGTTGAGAGTCCGCCTGCCGATGCAGGGGACACGGGTTCGTGTCCCGGTCCGGGAAGATCCCACATGCCGCGGAGCAGCTGGGCCCATGAGCCCTGGCCACTGAGCCTGCGCGTCCGGAGTCTGTGCTCTGCAACGGGAGAGGCCACAACAGTGAGAGGTCCGCATACCACAAAAAAAAAAAAAAAAAATT
>NW_020173108.1:74528-147904 GCF_003031525.2 Neophocaena asiaeorientalis asiaeorientalis
CGTACATAGTGACTATTCACAGTATTTTTTTATTTCTTAGTAAAACTCTTGTTTACTCTTTCTTCAGCCTGAAGAAATCTACTGTAAATTTTCTTTTTGTGCAGATCTTTGGGTGATGAATTCTCCACGTTTTTCTTTTCCTGGACATATTTTTATTTTAGCTTCATTTCTGAAGAATATTTTTTCTGGATATAGAATTTTAGGTTGACAGACCTTTTTTCAACATTTTAAAGATGTTGTTCCAAAATATTCTGGTTTGCATTATTTCTGATAAAAAGTCAACAACTTTCTTATGGTAATTCTCCTGCACTTAATCTCTCTTTTCTCTGGATGCTTTTAAAATTTTCTCTTTAACAATGATTTTATAAAATTTGAATTATGTGCCTTTGCTTTTCTTTTTCTTGATTAGAATTTTTTGAGCTTCTAGGACATGCAGCCTTATAATTTTGAACAAATTTGGAAAATATTAGCCATTATTTATTCAATTCCTGTCCACCTCCTTCCTGGAACTCTAATAACACTATCGTTAGAGTTCTTAGTACCATCCCATATTTCACCAAAGCTAAATATATCTGTATGGATAATTTCCATTGTTATGTCTTTAAGCTCACTGATATTTTTTCTGCGGTGTTTAATCTGCACATAACGTATTTTGGGTTCTAGACATTCTATTTTGTTCCTTTTAATATATGGAATTTCTGTCCTCACTATGTTCATGTATACATCAACCCTTGAATGATCTGGACATTTCCCTTTTCCCAGTGCTGAGGCACCTGAATTAAAGTTCAGGGGTCACCTAGGTAAAGTACAGGGGAATTACTGTTATACATTTGTCACAGTGAAAAATGATCTTTCATCATAGGCCTCTCTTCCAGTCAATGGGTTCATGGTCTGAGAATCAGATCACATCCGGAATCTAGGAAGAAAAACTTGTGGCTTTTTAATGGGCAGCTTCCCTCTGCCTCATCATTTATTTTTATTTATTTTGATTGTACATATTATGCAAAATGCTTGCTTGCTGCATATTCATATTTCTGTAAGGACTAACATATCCTGTTAACCATTTCTCTCACTGTGAGTCAAGCTTCCTCATCTGCCACACAGATCTTGTTGCTCGTTGTGATAATTGCACTTAACCTTGCTTTTGATTGCTAAGCACTACCATCTCCTCTTTGTTATTTTGAGATGCAATCAAATTAATTGCTATCAGGATTCCCAGTCCTAAAACAGCATCTCTTACTGTTATTCTTTGCCTAGAGATAACAGCCATCCCTGAGCTCCTAAACAATTTTTGTTCCCCTTTCACCAGTTACTTGCTTAGTACTGTCATCTGGCATGTCCTCTAGGTCTTCGCATGAAATACTGTCAGCTGTTTATCCAGCTTTATGTAATATATCCTACCTACCTCTCTTTCTGAATCTTTGAATCCTTTTTCCATCATCAGCCCTGATAACTCCGACATTCCTACCTAATTTACTGTGTCAGTATTTTTTTACGTTTCTAATAGCTATCCTAGGAGAGAATAGCATGATCTCCCACTGTAGATGCCAGAGTGTTAAATTCTATCTCACAGGACTATCTCCCATATTGATAAACTCCCCCATCCACAACTTTCTTTTTTGTTCTGTTCCCCTTCATTCAGCATCCTTAACATATACAATCCTGTGCATCTACTCTTGTCTCCTCATGGTATATTGGTACATATCAGCCAAATCCTGCAGCAACGGGAGCACATAGTTTTCCTCATTCCTTAGCAAGCCTAATAGTTCTCCATATGGATGTTCTGGGATTTGTGCTGGTACTTTCTTAGATCGGGTTTCCTGAAAATGGGGATTTTTAATGGGAAAGTTGATGGACAATGCTCTTAGGAAGTTCACCTGGAAGAATGTGAGAAAGGCAGAATCTGGCAGAAGGAGAAGCTGAATCACAATGTACAGTTGACCCTCGAACAATGAGAGAATTGTTGAACAACCCTCCACACTGTTGAAAATCTGAGTATAACTTATAATCGGCCATCCCTCTATGTGGTTCCTCCTTATACACAGTTCTGCATCCATAGATTCAGCAACTGCAGGTCGTATAGTACTGTAGTACAGTAATGACCTATTTCTGGATCTCAGTGCTGGTTACACAGTATGTTTAGTTTAAGAAAATCCACTGAGTTTTAAATTAACAGTAGATGGAAATTAATGCAGGCATATTGTAATTCAGTGAGTTTTTTTACGGGTTAGAGGTTTAGAAAAACGTTTTTTAAAATCTTTATTAAAAGATACTTTTCAGAGCCAATTATTTTCAGAAAAAAAAGTTTTCTTAAGTGAAAATAAAGATGAAAAGACAAAACTTTACATACTCTAAAAAATTTCCCCGGAGCTGGATTTTTTCAGTTTATATAATGCAATCTGCTTAAACTGATCTATTCTAAACAGTCTTTCACCACTGTGACCGTCCAAAATTAACAACTTTTATTTATATATGTAAGGTCCTTCCAGGGTACATTTGAATCATCAAAGACAGACAAAGATGTGTTTAATTTCATTTAAGTCTATTTGGTTAAATTTTCTCTCTTTGAACATCAGTAGAGCCATGTGTGATATCTAATGGAAAATATTTCAGATTATTTGCTTAAGTAGATGGTCATGTGTGAGTCTATCATCTATTATTTATATTTTAAAGACATTTAATTTTAGAACTATATAATTTTGTTCTCTATTTTCTTCCTTCCGTCTTAGGTGTACACCTAATACATAGATGGATTTACAAAAGTATAGGAACTAGAATGTTTATAACATCACTGTTTATAATAGGCCAAAACTGCCAACTACACTATTAATGCCTATCAACACTAGAATGGATAAATAAACTGTGGTATACGTCCATAATAGTAGTATGTAACAATGAGAATAAAAATCAAAATCCACGTACAACAATATAAATGAAACTCACAGACATATCAGTTGAAAGAAGTTCAATTATTCATGAAATACTCATGAATTCAAAGTTCAATTATTCATGGCTGAATAATATTCTGATGTGTGTGTGTGTGTGTGTATCACAATTTGTTTATCCATTTGGCTGTCAACACTTAGGTTGTTTCCATGTCTTGACTATGAAATAATGCTGCAATGACCATGACAGTGCAGATGTCTCTTCAACATAATGATATTGTTCTCTTTGGGTATACACCCAAAAGTGGAATTGCTGGATCATATGGCAGTTCTATCTTTAATTACTTGAGGAACCTCCATACTGTTTTTCACAGTGGCTATATTAAACACTTCCTGATGTAAAATTCCTATACACTAGCAATGAAAGATCAGAAAGAGAAATTAAGGAAACAATCCCATTTACCATTGCAACAAAAAGAATAAAATACCCAGGAATAAATAACTAAGGAGGCAAAAGAACTGTACTCAGAAAACTATAAGATACTGATGAAAGAAATCAAAAACGACACAAACAGATGGAGAGATATACCATGTTCTTGGATTGGAAGAATCAATATTGTGATAATACCTATACTACCAAAAGCAATCTACAGATTCAATGCAATCCCTATCAAATTACCAGTGGCATTTTTCACAGAATTAGAACAAAAAATTTAAAATTTGTATGGAAACACAAAAGACCCCGAATAGCCAAAGCAATCTTGAAAAAGAAAAAACGGAGCTGGAGGAATCAGGCTCCCTGACTCAGACTATACTATAAAGCTACAGTAATCAAGACACTATGGTACTGGCACAAAAACAGAAATTTATATCAGTGGAACAGGATAGAAAGCCCAGAGATAAACCCACACACCTATCGTCACCTTATCTATGAAAAAGGAGGCAAGAATATACAGGAGAAAAGACAATCTCTTCAACAAGTGGTGCTGGGAAAACTGGACAGCTACATGTAAAAGAATGAAATTAGAACACTCCCTAACACCATACACACAAAAAAAACTCAAAATGGATTAAAGACCTAAATGTAAGGCCAGACACTATAAAATGTTTACAGAAAAACATAGGCAGAACACTATGACATAAATCACAGAAGACGTTTTCTGACCCACCTCCTAGAGTAATGAAAATAAAAATAAAAATAAAGAAATGGGACCTAATTAAACTTAAAAGCTTTTGCACAGCAAAGGAAACCATAAACAAGACAACCCTCAGAATGGCAGAAAATATTTGTAAACAAAGCAACTGACAAGGGATTAATCTCCAAAATATACAAACAGCTCATGCAGCTCAAAATCAAAACAACAAACAACCCAATCAAAAAATGGGCAGAAGACTTAAATAGACATTTCTCCAAAGAAGACATACAGATGGCCAACAAACACATGAAAAGATGCTCCACATCACTAATTATTAGAGAAATGCAAATCAAAACCAAAATGAGGTATCACCTCACACCAGTCAGAATGGCCATCATCAAAAAATCTACAAACAATTAATGCTGGAGAGGGTGTGGAGAAAAGGGAACCCTCCTACACTGTTGGTGGGAATGTAAATTGATATGGCCACTATGGAGAACAGTATGGAGGTGCCTTAAAAAACTAAAAATAGAACTACCATATGAACCAGCAATCTGCCTCCTGGGCATACACCCAGAAGCCATAATTCCAAAATATACATGCACCCCAGTGTTCATTGCAGCACTATTTACAATAGCCAGGACATGGAAGCAACCTAAATGTCCATCAACAGAGGAATGGATAAAGAAGATGTGGTAAATATATACAATGGAATATTACTCAGCCATAAAAAGGAACAAAACCGTGCCGTTTGCAGAGATGTGGACCTAGAGACTGTCATGCAGAGTGGGGTAAGTCAGAAAGAAAAAAACAAATACCATATGTGAACACATATATGTGAAATATAGAAAAATGGGACAGATGAACCTATTTGCAAAGCAGAAATAGAGACACAGATGTAGAGAACAAACGTATGGACACCAAGTGGGGAGAGGGGAGTGGGATGGATTGGGAGATTGGGATTGACATATGTACACTACTATGTATGAAGTAGATGGCTGGTGAGGGCCTACTGTATAGCATGGGGGGAAAAAAAAGAAGGTGCAATCTGTTTGCAGGACATATATTAAGTTAACCTTAAAAATGCATCCCAATATACATTAGGTGCAGACAAATACTGTTTGATTCCACTTATACAAGGTACCTAGAATAGTCAACTTCATAGAGTCAGAAAGTACATTGGTAGATGCCAGGGGCCTGGAGGTGGGGGGGTGGGGGAGGGGGAATGGGGAGTTAGTGTTTAATGGGGACAGAGTTTCAGTTTAGGAAGGTGAAAAATTCAGGAGATGGATGATGGTGAGAGCTGCACAACAATGTGAGTGTACTTAGTGCTGCTGAACTGTGTGGTTGAATAGGGTTGAAATAGTATGATTTATACTACGTGACTTTACCACAGCAAAAAAACATTAAAAAACATTAAAACAAATGTTAGATTTGTTACTTCTCAGTACTGCTGTAAAACCTGCCTAACAAATACTATCGTCCATTTGTTGAATGCAATTGATATTTGCCTAGGAAAGCTGATGTCTCAAAAATAACAATATTATAGCCAGAGTAGTCAGTGTTTACCTTTCCCACATATCTTAACTGAGAAACTTAAGTTCAGGGAAGTGAAACAATTTGAGGGAATAATGGAATTAGTAAAAAGTAAAACAGATCTGTCTCAATTGAAGTGTTAATATTTACTCTATACCATCTTTCCAAAAGAAAAGAAATTGTATATAGAAGCCATATGGGTTTTTCTGTTTATATCCCACCACCCAACCGAATAAGTTATTAACATACCATATTCCAATAACAAAGAAACATGTTCCTGCAATTACCCAAAGCCACTATCTGAGCTAAAATCTATTGGACTTAAGAGGCCAGCATCACTCCTGTAACACATTAAGTAGCTTCCTGGGGAGTGGAGGTTGAAGAAGTAATGATCACTGAGAGGAGGTATTTGTTATATATTTGTGTCTGAACTTACCCACATTTATATGTGACATTCCAGAGTCACACCATCATAGCTCTTCTCCTTAAATCAGAAAAGTTGTCAAACTATACAGAGAGTCATTGTTGAAGTTACTTTTTAGTGCATATAAAATTACTTAGTGTTTGTCCAACAAAGGAAAAACTAAACAAAGCAAACAAACAAAAAGCAAAAACAACTGAAATAAAAGTTTTTTTAAAATGTTTCATCGAGGGCTTCCCTGGTCGCGCAGTGGTTGAGAGTCTGCCTGCTGATGCAGGGGACACGGGTTCATGCCCCGGTCCGGGAGGATCCCACGTGCCGCGGAGCGGATGGGCCCATGAGCCATGGCCGCTGAGCCTGCGTGTCCAGAGCCTCTGCTCCGCAGCAGAAGAGGTCACAACATTGAGAGGCCCGCATACCGCAAAAAAAAAAAATGTTTCATTGATAAAAATCAAGTTCCTGGAAACAAATTTTGGTAAAAACCTATGCCTTCTCCCATGATATGTCTCACAACAAAATAAAACTAGAAACATTGAAAAAGATAATCAGGAAATAGCAAAAATAAAATACATAAAATGACAGGAAAATCACAAACCTTTCAACATCGTCTACAGATAAGCAGTTCTTTTTCTCTTCTCAACAAAAATTAAGAAACATTAATACTGCATCACATCAAGTTTAAATTCTAATTTCTGAGGTTAACAGAAATGTTTGCAAATGTTGTTATAGCTAATGAACTAACATAAATGAACCATATCCTAATAGTTTTCTTTTATTAAACCAGGATGATCAAAATCAGAAAAAGTAAACACAATGAGCTATGTGCTATAGGCATTGCAAATATTAAGTGCATTATTAAAGTTCTCTTTGATAATCTTTTCTAAAATCAATTTCAAAACGTTTCCTCAAGCCAAAGTGAGTCTATGCACTAACAGACAAAGCAACCCATGTATGATTTTCTTATTGTTTTGAATTTCTATTCCAGCTTTTCTCTTTCCTGTGGAACTGATAAGAAAAAGTGTAAGTACAAAGAGGTTCAGCAGAGAAAAGTAAGCACATGCACATAAAAAACACCCATTAACGTATGTTGACACACAAGTTGCCCATAGGCAGTATCTTTGAATGGTTCTTAATTTTGTTGCTTACTACATTGATGGACTTAGAGATTATACTAGGTGAAGTAAGTCAGAAAGAGAAAGACAAATACCATATGATATCACTTATATGTGGAATCTAAAATATAACACAAATGAACCTATCAACAAAACAGAAACAGACTCACAGACATAGAGCAGACTTGTGGTTGCAAAGAGGGAGGAGGGTGGGGAGGGATGGATTGGGAGTTTGGGGTTAGTAGGTGTAAACTATTATATATAAAATGGATAAACAACAAGGTTCTGCTGTATAGCACAGGGAACTATACTGAATACTGCTCAGGCAACAGAAGTACTAGCTAGATTGGAGATGGGGTATGGGCACGAAAGCAAGCAGAGTCAGAGCACATTTAGGTGTTTGAATTTTGTGCTTAAAATATTTTAAGCAGGATTACTCCAGAGAAATGTTTACATCATGGAAAGATCACTCTGCCCCATAATTGAGAATTGATTGTAGGTGGGCAGGGGTAACAGATAGAAACCTATTGGGAAAAATTGAGACCAGAAGTAATGCAGAGGAAATGTTGAAGAGAGGGTAATTTGGAGATTTTTTTAAATTAACTTTTATTGGCGTATAGTTGATTTACAATGTTGTGTACTTTCTACTGTACAGCAAAGTGAATCAGTTATACATATACATACATCCACTCTTTTTTAGAGTCTTTTCCCATATAGGGCATTACAGAGTATCGAGTAGAGGTCCCTATGCTATACAGTAGGTTCTTATTAGTTACCTATTTTTGGAAATGGAGTCAATAGGTCTTTTTGATTAATAGGATGTACGAAAAGAACGACAGAAATAACCCCCATATTTCTGGCTTGAGAATCTAGGTTATGGTGGGCCATTCATCAAAATAAGGAATAGTGGGAGAAGAACAGCTTTTGGAGGGAACACGATTTCAATTTTGGGCAAACTGCCTACAGTAAGCGAAGTGAAGCTATGGCTGGAGACGCCAAACAGACAGCTATGGTTCTACAACTCTGAAAGTTTGGTTTCAACTCTCAGGCAGAGCAAGAAAAGTCTCTCTGTAACTCAAGCCTAAATCTCCAACGCAGTCCTGTCACTGAAAGCTCGCCCCTACACCAGCCCCTTGCACTCTTAGCCCTTTGTCCACATATGCCTTTTGACGTTGTACTCCTTAATTCTGGGGCTCACCGAAACCCGGAAAGGCTAGACTCCAAGGCTCTGAAAGTTAAAAAAGCCCTTGTAATAAGAAAGGTCACTCCTGGGCTTTGAGCCAGGACCTCGCCCCGCCCCCGCGCTGCCTCCAACCAGGGGGGTGCGTGGCCTGGAGGCGGGGCCCTCTTCTCCCGGAGGGTTGGTGCCCCTGTCACCCCGCCCCCTGCTCCCTACAAAGGCGCGTCTACCCGGGACGCTCTCCTAGCATCAGGCCAACGGCGAGTTTCTTTGCTTACTGGGCGCAAGGAAGTCCGCGGGCATTTGGAATGCAGACTCGAATCAAGATGTAAAAGTGAACCTTGGGCATGGCCACCAACGATAAGCCAGTGGGACAACTCAGTAAACTGTGGTCTCCACGCTCCCGCTCGCTGCCGAGAAGGATGTAGCTACGGCGACTGAGCAGCGCCAAACTTCTTCAAACGAAATCTCACGAGGGAGCCTAGCAAGCTGAGTATCGGTTCCGTCGCCAAGCTCCACCTGGCACAAGTACCCAGATCTTCATGCGGGGTATTTGCTTCAATCTTGTGTTGTAGTCTTTCCAATAATCCTGTTATTCTGTTTAAAAAAAAAAAAACTGCGAAAAGAATAAAAGCAAAAAAGGTTGTGTGCGTTATTCTTACTTTCAGAAATGTCAGTGCAAAATCAACCCAACTGTGATCTTCCATGAGGTGTGCTCAGCCACAGGCCCACAAGAGCGAGAATGAAGGCTTTCTCAGCCATTGCTGGGAAGCTAATACACCACTTCCCAGACTCACGGCTGGCCTCTGGCTAGTTGCAGAGTGAGGTGTATGATACACTACAAAAGAGGGTTGCTTTATTAGAGTACACTGTTCTCTAATGCTCTTAGCTTGTTCTCGTGTCCTCACTCTTGTGGGGGGAGGCAGAAGAAGAGACTTAAAGGTACCAGTTAAAGGTAACTCGGTCTATTTGGGATAAATGCAATCTTTCAGGATTTCTCCCTCCTCCCTTTTCTACCCTAAAGGTCACAATTAAGATAGAGGAAAGATTTGGCAGGGGTAGGAGTGGTCCTTAAAGCCCTGCTGGCCTCTGTTTCTCCCCCAAGCTACTGATAAAGTACGTGGCAGATAGAACTTGAGGTTTATTCTCTCAACATAACTGAGACGTCTCAGTGATCCTCAACCTACCTGCACTTGGCCCCAACTCAAATCTATCCAGCCTCTGAAACGCGTTTGCATCAGCATGTGGGCTCAGGTATTCCTAGAATCTGCTGTGCATTGTCTCTCACTCTCAGAATTATTTTAGCAACTTCTATGTGAGTCTAAAATAAAATTTTCAAACAAAAATAAATCTCTTCCATGCCAGCCAGGAGCCAAGGGAAACAGGAATAGGACCTTCAGCACATTATTGCATAAACAAACAAGGCCGTTAACATTCTGCCACAGTCACTTTATGATGATTCAAAGTCACTTGCATAGAAGTGGCTTCTCAGAGTCAATATCTATCTGGTCTTTTTATCCTCTTCTCTCCCCCATCTCTTCAGGCCCTGGCCCCGGAAGGGGAAAAGGGGTGTTGGATCCCTGAAGACCCCAGGCCAACCACACCCCCTATTATCTACCCTCCTAATCTTTCTCCCTTTCCCAGTAAGAATTCTACTTAATCTCTGCTAGTCAGAACTCCTCCTAAGTTTGTCTTCTTTGCTCCGACCTTATGGATGTCTCTTTTCTAGGGGTTACTGTTATAAGGGAGACACTAAGCTTTGTGACTCAGTCCTCACGGTGTGTGGAGAGCTGGGAGGGCATGAAGGGATGTTACAGGGAAACAGTATTTTTCTCTTTTTTGCTGCTGAGTCTCTGAACCTGCTTCCTATTGCTAGAGAATACCTCTACCTATTTCCTACCTCAGAGGCTGAAAATAAGAGATACTTACCTTCTTAGCCTCCTTGCAACCAGGCATAGCACATGTCCTAAGTTCTGCCAATCAGGTGCTTCCTCCCAAGGCTTGGGATGGAGAGAATGACAAACTATACAGAATCCATTCTGGTGATAGGTGGTAGAAGCAGCAAAGGTCTTAGCTCTAGCGGGGGTGGGCAAAATTCAGTGGTAGTGGCATCAGAAGGGTGAGTGGTGGCGTCTAGTATCCAGCTGCAAGGAGAACGGTGTCTTCACTAGACCACCTGCAGCATGATTGGGGCAGGGTTCCTGGCTGCAGAGCCCCTGACCTCACTCACTGGCCCTGAAAGTGATTCTGTCAGCTGTCACTGAGCTGCAGCTGGTTTGAGGTTGCAGCTGTGCAGGGTGATTGAGCACATATAGACTACAGTAGCCAAGTTTAATATGAAAATAGATTCATTTGGGAACCAACACAGGCCTTCCAGGAGCTCATACTGCATAAGTCAGAATCAAGCCTTGGATGGAGATAGAAATTTTTCCCTGGAATCACAAGAAGTTCCCTAGGGGACCCTATACTGTAAAGGCAGCTGTAATTTACATGAACTTAAGACTCATTAATTTATCCCGTACACACTACTA
The DNA here is from genome assembly GCF_003031525.2 of Neophocaena asiaeorientalis asiaeorientalis. Lineage (NCBI taxonomy): Eukaryota > Metazoa > Chordata > Mammalia > Artiodactyla > Phocoenidae > Neophocaena > Neophocaena asiaeorientalis. Next base: position 85,330 of record NW_020173108.1, read on the forward strand.
TATATAAAATAGATAACCAACAAGGACCTACTGTATAGCACAGAGAACTATACTCAATATTTTCTAATAACCTATAAGGGAAAAGAATCTGAAAAAAATAGATATATGTGTCTGTATTACTGAATCACTTTGCTATACACCTGAAACTAACACAACATTGTAAATCAACTATACTTCAATTAAAAACAAAAAGACCCATTGATAGCACCAGGAACGAAGCACCTCAGACCTGGTTTTTCCTCAAGCTCAGTTTTGTAGGTAGCAATCTAATGGATTTTTTGCTAATTTTTTTTCTCTTTTATCTTGTTTCTTAGCCTTGGATAGATGACCCAGTTTGGACCTAATGCAGCAAGAAAATATCTGCAGGAAAAAAATCTTTTTAAAATGCATCTTTCAGAGTAGGAAAGTTTATGTCCATGTGTCCTTACTGGACCTCTGAAGCACCCAACGTCTTGGTGGTAACAGTAGCTACAGCACAGCTGGAGAAAGCTTGGGTTTCTGCAAGAGGAGTGCATGAAAGCACAACTAACATCTCTACAGAAGATTTTTCCCTATAGAGTTTAGGTTCACAGACCCTGGCCAACCAGCACAGTATGACTAGTAACCTGACAGGCTTAAACAAGAACTTTTCTCTTTCCTCCATCCCACAGATAATCCCAAATAAATTGGCTGGCAACTGCAGTAAGGGTCTGGATTGCACTGGAATCTGGGAGTGTCATTTTTGCTTATGATAACTGCTGCTAGTGTTTTTCCAGCAGTGAGGCTGCTACTACACTGACCTTCTGTATGCTGTGCTCTTTGTTTGTTTGTTTTTTCAGCAATAGAAACATCAATGGTTTAATGGATGGGTGATCTTGCACATCTGAAGCAAGGTCCTGGAGCTACATCCCACCATGTGCTGCGGACAGTGGGCAGGACACGTTAGCAGTCTTTGTTCTGCTGTGCTCTTCGGAAAAGTAAGACACAGAGAGAATTGCAGCTGGGTTAGGCCTACTTTGGAGGTTAGAGGAGTTACATCCATTTCTAGTATAACAGGGCAAGATATGGTGATAGCACTAAGTGGTGGACAGTGTATAAAAGTTAAGTTTTTAATAAAAGCAGGACCATGTTTTCCATTTTAAACTTATCTCTTGGTACTTGCCTGGCTGTCCAGTGGTTGAGACTCCACACTTTCACTGCAGGGGGCACGGGATCAATCCCTGGTCAGGGAACTAAGATCCCATATGCAGTGAGATGCAGCCAAAAGTTAAAAAAAAAAAAAAAAAAAAGCTTACCTCTTGTGCAGTCAGAACCCTATGCAGGAGGTAAGATCTGAATATTCATGTATTCAGCCTTTACTTATTAAGGGTGCTATGAGTCAGGCACTGTTCTTGGCCTAAGAACAGAACGGACAAGGTCCCTGCACTTATAGATCTTACATTCTAGAGAAGGGAGAGGATAAACAGCAAAGGAAGAAATGATTTCATCTCATTGCAAGTGCTAACGAAAAATTCTATCAATTTATCAAACAGAACGCATTACGTTCTAGGCAACTTGTTAATGTTTTACAAATAAGTATCAATTTACTTGTTTTTAGAAGTTATTCATTGATATAATTACACAAGTAGCTTTTCAGGTAAAAAACAGAAAAAGCCAAAGTCCCCTTGATCATTGCCATGGTCCCAAATCATGCCCAGAACTAACCACTTAATCAGGTGGTATGTTCCCCTGGGCTTTTCTCTACACATTTACATTCTTGTAAGTGCACAGAGGGGAACAGGTAGTTTTGCACAACGGATCATTTTACTCCTCCGCTTCTGACAGAACGCATTACGTTCTAGGCAACTTGTTAATGTTTTACAAATATTAACTCATAACACCCTTAAAAGTAAGTGCCTAATTATCCTCATTTTTAGATGGGAAACCTAAAGCGCAAAAAGGTGAAGTAATTTAGCTAGCATGTAGTAAAGAGAGGATTCAAACCCCAGTGGTAGAACTCTGTTGCCTGAAACAAGCTAACAGGATTCGAAAGAGATAGAAAGTTGAGACAGAGGAGGGAAGTACTAATTTAGAGAGGGCATCCAGGAAAGCCTTATGAGCAGATGAATTTTGAGCTGAGACTTGAAAGTTGAGAAGAAACGGTCAAGCAAGGATTGTGACGGAGCTCTCCAAGCAGCATGAACAGTACATGCAAAGGACCTGTGGGGAGAATACCGTCTCACCTCCTGGCACAAGAGGAGGTCACAGAGGGAGGCAGGGACCGGATAGTGTGGAATCTTGGAGGCCACAGTGGAAAGTATGGATTTTATTCTAGTTATAATGGGGAGCGCTTCAGAAGCGGAGGAGTAAAATGATCCGTTGTGCAAAACTACCTGTTCCCCTCTGTGCACTTACAAGAATGTAAATGTGTAGAGAAAAGCCCAGGGGAACATACCACCTGATTAAGTGGTTAGTTCTGGGCATGATTTGGGACCATGGCAATGATCAAGGGGACTTTGGCTTTTTCTGTTTTTTACCTGAAAAGCTACTTGTGTAATTATATAAATGAATAACTTCTAAAAACAAGTTAAGCTCCATAAAATCCCATGTGTTGTGCAGCTTAAAACCCTCTCAGTTACAAGCAGCTGCATCACTCTGAACTAAACACAGTATCTGTGGAGCTTGTGAACTCTGCTTCAGACACAAACCTGAATTACAGGATGTATATCTCCCTTAGAGAAACCACAAGCAGTCCTGTGTATTGCGTAGTGAGCAAAACCTCTTAGGGAAAAGTTGGTAAGACTGAAAAGAGGCACAGTAAGTAAAGCTGATTGTGAGGCTGAGAAAACCCAAATAGGGAGTAAGAACTTGATAAATGAACTTGTTTACAAAATAGAAATAGACTCACAGACATAGAAAACAAAACTTATGGTTACCAAAGGGGGTGGGAGGATAAATTAGGAGTTGAGATTAACAGATACACGCTACTGTATATAAAATACATAAGTAACAGGGACCTACTGTATAGCACAGGAAAGTATATTCAATCTCCTGTAATAATCTATGATGGAAAAGAAGCTGAAAAATAGATAGATATGAATAACTGAATCACTTTGCTATACACCTGAAACAACATTGTAAATTAACTATACTTGAATTTTTGAAAAGGGTTAAAAAAAAAAAAAGATTAAGAACTTGGCTGGTTTCTCCCAGTTGGAAGCAATTGATAGTTCTATGTATTGTCTAAACTATGAAAACCAGTTTTAGTATATAGTGAGCTACTGCCAGTTTTGTCTTTCTTTGTAGAAGGTACCTGATGAAATGTGCTTTAAGAGTAACCTGGATTATCTTGGACACCTACTCCCATGACCATTGAGCCACTTGGGATTTACTACCCACTTTCACATCTCATTGCTTTCCTCCTTCCTGTCCACACCCTCTCACTCATCACATGGCTTGTTTCCTGCTACGTGACTCTTCACCTCAGCTCCTTTCATTATGCTTGGAGACTTTAGAAGCCCTGTGCACGATCCAGCCAATGCCCTGCTTCCTAGTTGCTTAATGCCCTCACTTCCAGTGACTTCTTATCCAGTCAACTTTGGCAACTTTTTCCCATAGTCACACCCTGAACATGTTCGTTACCAGTTACCACTTCGGCAATCTCACATCCAAACCTTTCCAGTTCAAGTACTCCCATTGCAGAATCCTTCCCTCTCATGGCAACTTCCAACGCATCCCTCCGTGTCTCTCTGGACACCCAGAGCCTCTTTCTGTCTTCCTTTCTGTCTTGCTTAGACTCCATGACTCATCATTATAATCCACAACCTTGCTTCTCTTTTCCTCCTAGAAAACTTTTCACTCCTAGAAAACTTTTCACTCCTAGAAAACTTTGAGATTTTCCAGCTTAAAATGTCTTCTAATTTCTATGATCATTTCTTTCTTGATGCATGAGTTATTTACAGATATATTTCTTCATAACAAATATATGGGGATTTCCTAGTAATCTTTTTGTTGTTGATTTTGAGCTGAATGCCTTATTATCAGAGAACATATTCTGATTTCAATCCTTTTAAACATATTGAGGTTGGCTTTATGACCCAATTTTAGTAAAATTTGATTCAATGTTAGTAAAGATTCCATGTATATTTGAACAGAATGTGTAATTTGCAGTTTGGGGCTCAGGGTTCTATACATGGCTATTAGGTTAAGTTTGCAGATCATATTTTTCAAGCCTTTTATATCCTTACTGATATTTTGCCTGCTTGTTCTATCAGTTACTGAGAAAAATGTGTATAAAATACCCCAATATGACTGTAGACTGTGAGGAAAGTCTAATGATTTAACACAGATTAGTGGAAAATATAGAATGAGAAAATGCAAGGAAAAGTTCTGGAAAGAGTGATACAAGTTATTTTTACTTGGAAGTGACACCTCGATTTTTTTTTTAATGAGTTTATTTATTGTTTATTTATTTATTTTTGGCTGCGTTGGGTCTTCGTTGCTGTGCGCAGGCTTTCTCTAGTTGTGACGAGCAGGGGCTACTCTTCGCTGCAGCACGTGGGCTTCTGATTGCGGTGGCTTCTCTTGTTGCAGAGCAGGGGCCTCTAGATGCACGGGCTTCAGTAATTGAGGCGCATGGGCTCAGTTGCTCCACAGCCTGTGGGATCTTCCCGGACCAGGGAATCGAACCCATGTCCCCTGCACTGGCAGGCGGATTCTTAACCACTGCACCACCAGGGAGGTCCGACACCTCAATTTTAACCCCATCTTCTTCTCTTTCTATCTTCACAGACTTGTATAAATTTTTTAACTGCCCATAATCTCCTCCTAAAAAATATCATTTAAGTGCCTAGTAAGTAGTAAATGCTCAGTAAAATTTAATTTTCTTCCTCTTATGCAGAGGAACTGAAGGTTTACTCTAGAACAACCCAGTGACTATAACTGTAGTCACCTGTAATCACAGGTGGTTGGATATATTTATGCTTACCTGTGGGTAGAGTCCCTGGCGTGAACCATGGGTTCAGTACTTTCCATCTAATTCTCAGTATTAAAGAATTTCTTCAACATTTGTATATGAGAGGTGGCTTAACAAGTTTATTCGTTATCTGCTGTTACACAACAAATTACTACAAAACCTAGACAGTTTAAAATCACAAACATTTATTTATTATTTCAGCTTCTATGAGTCATAAATCTGGGCCTGGTTTAAGGGGGTACCTCCAACTCAGAGTTTCTCAAAATGTGTCTCACAAGGCTGTAATCAAGGTGTCGACTGGCTGCAGTCATCTCAAGGCCCATTTGGGGGAGGCTCCACTCTGAGCCCACTCCTGTGGCCACGCGCAGGCCTCCGGTCTTTGCTGGCTATTGGCTGGAGACATGAGTTCCTTGCCCCGTGGGCCTCTCCATAAAGCTCCTCACAACTTGGCAGTTGTCCTCCCTCAGAGCGAGCAAATGAGAGAGCAAGAGAAGGCACCTAGACAGAAGCCATAGCCTCTTTTTTTTTTTAAATAGACTTCATTTTTTAGAGCAGTTTTAGATTCACAGCAAAATTGGGCAAAAAGTACAGAGGGTTCTTATATAACCCCTTCCCCGACACATGTACAACCACGCACACGCACACCGTGGACATCCCCCGCCAGAGTGGTAAATTTGTTACAACTGATGAGCTTATATTGACACAACATTATCACCGAAAGTCCACATTTAGGTATTGTACATTTTATTGGTTTTGACAAATGTATAATGACGTGTATCCTCCATTATTGTACCATACAGAATAGTGTCACTGCCTTAAAAATCCTCTGTGCTCTGCCTGTTCATCCCTCTCTCTCCCTAACCCCTGGCAACCACGGATCTTTTTACTGTCTTCATTTTTATTTATTTATTTTTTGTCTTTTCCAGAATGTCATATAGTAGGAATTATACAGTGGGGAGTCTTTTCAGATTGGTTTCTCTCACTTAGAACATGCACTTAAGTTTTCTCCATGTCTCTTCATGGCTTGATAGCTCACTTCTTTTTAGCACTAAATAATATTCCATTGTCTGGATGTACCACAGTGTATTTACCGTTCCATCTGCTGAAGGACACCTTCATTGCTTCCAAGTTTTGGCACGCCATAGTCTTTTTGTAACCTAATCTTAGAAATAACATCCCATTACTTCTGTGGAGTTCAGTTCATTGGAAGCAAATCAATAAATCCAGCCCGCACTCAAAAGGGAGAGATTACACAAGGGTGTGAATATCAAGATGGGGGAGGGAGGATCACAGAAGCTATCTCGGAGGTTGCCTACCACACCAGGGAAGACAAGTGTTTACAGCGACCTTGACCATGCCCAACCAGCCACATCAGTGAAAGAATGCCCTTTATAGAGTCTGTGCCTGAAAAGAGTCTACTCTTGTTTTATTGTAGACTAGTTTACCAGAGTACTGAAACTACTGAGCGACACAAATGGATGCTCTTTTTGCTCATTTGGAGAATGATCCTAAAGCAACGCGCAGCACTATAAAATTTGCTGCCGGCTCATTTTACTAGAAAAGTAGAATCTACTTCTGGCACATCTCCTTGTACAGCTGCCCATTCCATTCAAGTTTTTAAAAAAGAGAAGACCTCCCAACTGAACTATGCCATTTATTCCGCTCCTCCCTGTACTGCAGAGTGGAGTATATAATAGAGGACAAAATGTCTGATAAATAATTCCAGTATTATTGCACGTATTATATCACCTATATTTACTTATACTTCTGTACAGAAATGACAATGAGCTGAATATACGGTTTTACAAAGTAGGCATCCACGTGAGAAATGTTCGGATGTAATGTTAAAGTGCAATGTGCCAAAGTTAAAAGAAAGAATATTTATTACTGCTCACAGTAAAATATGTATATACGTGATATCGTTTTATATAGAGATTGATAAAATATCACTGGAATGTATATATGAATTCAGATTCTACATTTTTTTGGTAGGGAAACTTCATGCTATTTACCATCAAGTGGAATGGAAAGGTGAAATCTGGTGCTTTTTTTCATCCGCAGATCCTAAAATCCCCATACTAGTCCAACATTTGGGGGGAAAGTATTTGTGAAACCATCTCTCGGTGGGAACAGTGGATCTACATGCTTATTTACAACTTTTAACAGATGAATCCCTTAACTCTCTGAGAGGTGTGTCCAAATGTAGCATGGAACCTCTGCTCTTTGCCTTATTGGATAGTTACATCCAACCTGAGTATGTTAAACAATTTGGTGATTTCTGCCTCAGGTGGAAACATGAAGGTCCATGATAGTTAGAAAACAGTGGCACCACATCACCACAAGAGGGAGTAAAGAGCCACAAAAACATCTCGTACGGCTAGGCTCTAGCATTTTGGAGAAAACAGAACTTTTGCTGTTTCTATTCCCCCCACACTCTTACCTCTCCTAATAATCCAGAGACTTTCTTCTGGCCAAGACACCCTTCAGTGCCTGCCTCTGCTCTCTGATTCACCACCCAAGCCCAAATATCTGGTTTATGAGAACACATGCAATGTTCAGTGATTCAAGTAGTTCTTGAATTAACTTACCACGGCACTAAAGTAACTAGGTAATACAGTGGCCAATGAGTAACTTTCAAAGGCCAACAGTAAGCACTCAATAAGCAGAGAAAGGTCAGACTTTGAGCCTAAGAAAACACACCTTTCTTGGAATGACATAAATAGAAATCCTCAGTTATAATCCACAATCATTGCTGAGTCCTTTGCGCCTGGGGAAGTTCTAAAACTCCGAGCCCCATAAATGGTAGCACATTATACCCAATTAACCGTCCAGGGTGTTTGGGGATTTTTTCATTGTTAGCACAGCCTGGGAAAAAAAAAAAAATGATGAATAGAGCTGAATAAGATAGTTTTCCCTCATCAGAGTTAGTCAGACGCTGCAGGCAGAATGTCAGGCAAAAAATACAGGGAAGAGTAAATACAATGGGAGATAACTTATGACTGTGACCATAGAAATGTGATTCCTTGAGTCCTGACTGATGCTTACTAATCCTGTTTGGATTCAACAGAACAGGTTTCCAAACTACGATTTAAAACTTTTCTTGTTTTAATTATCAAATCACTGCCGCAAGAGTTCCCTCTTTTACTAGATTTCTATGATAACTCTTCTCCAAAGAGTTCAAAGTGTTGTACTGAATAGAAGTGTGAATTTTTTAAAAACACTGTCAGAGGCAAAGCTTAATCTAGTCATGGTGCTGGGAGGAAGGTTGGGAGATGGGAAAAACCATAACCAAGATGTCTTAAAGACTGAAGATGACTCCAGGTGGCTGAAGAAAGAGCAATGGCAAAATCTTTTGGCCTGAAAACTTTCAGCTAGCTAAAGGAATGAGAATACAGCCGTGGCCCTGTACAACAGCAATCCTGAAAGCTTGGGGGAGCTAATTGCAACTTGGGAGACATGTCACATCTTGAATCTTGGAATCTTCCAACAGACTTCAGATCCAGAACGTTTCATGATACAATTCCCAAAACTCCTCTCCCTAACACTCTTCTGCTATGAACACTGGTCCCTCTTCTACAATGCTCATTTATTACTAAGAAATATGCTATGAACACTGAATATGCTATGAACACTCCATGCTATGAACACTGGTCCCTCTCCTACAATGCTCATTTATTACTAAGAAATATATGCCTCCAACTCACCACATACTTGTATTCCTGCCATTGTATCAGTGTTCCTTCCCAGCTTTAGATCTGCTCAAGTCAACATGATTTTACAGTTGGGCCCCAAACGCTCAGAAACGCCTGAGAAGCAGGCCAGCCTTGTACACAGGCCAAGTCTCTAAGTCAAGCTCTAAGAAGTCTCAGCAAAGGAACGTGAAGTCCCGGTGGCTTGTCATGATCCATCTCTGCAGTCAGCGGAATAAGAAGCTTTGATTGGTCAGACCTGGGTCACAGGCCACGTTTAGAGCTGGGGGTGAAATTAGCTCTATCTACATTGAGCGTAGGAGAAGAGTAGATCCCCAGTTAATGTGAGAAGCTATTAGAAATAGAGTAAATGGAGACTTCCCTGGTGGCACAGTGGATAAGACTCCACGCTCCCAATGCAGGGGGCCTGGGTTCGATCCCTGGGCAGGGAACTAGATCTCACATGCATGCCACAACTAAGAGTTCGCATGTCACAATTAAGGAGCCTGCATGCCGCAACTAAGGAGCTGGCAAGCTGCAACTAAGAAGCCTGCCTGCTACAACTAAGGAGCCAGCCTGCTGCCACTAAGACCCGGTGCAACCAAATAAATAAATAAATAATTTTTTTTTAAAAAAAAAGAAATAGTGTAAATGAATTCTGGGCAGCCAAGAAGTAACACGTGTCTACCTCCACCACTTTTCAGGCCTTCCCTCTCTATCATATCCTGCACAGGCCCATTTAGCTTCCAGGGAAACTTGGATGTCTGAATCTAGTGAAAATGGAGCCCTTGGTGTTGTACAGTGTGGTGGCTCTGACTATTCACAACCACATACCAGGTCATTGCTGTGTGGTGAGGCTCATTAGTATCCATTTACTCAATACTGTTTGAGTCTCTGCTCATATATTTTGTTAATTTCTATTGTCACCAAGTCACCCCCCCACCATACACACACACACACACACACACACATCACAGGGAGACAAGCCAATGATATCATCTGACAGCAACAAAAAAGACCTCAGATAATAGGCATCATGGTGATAGGGGAAACTTCAAGGATGGTCAGGGTGATGGAAGGTGTTCATTACCACTGTTTTAAATTTATCTTAGAACAAGGCATGTCATCTGTACAAAATTCATGTAAAATAAATCATTTGTTTCAAATAAACATCTCTATTCCCCCCTTTCAGCATTGTATTTAAACAAAATAAATTAAAAGAGTAGATACTTTTTACCCACATCTGGTTCCTGTATTAACCACATGTAATCAAATCAATTATTGAGTGGTTCACTAGGGAAGAGTGATTATCCTTCCACAGTGAGACATCTCCAAATTTTCAGAGCAGCAAGCAGATATAATGAGAATATAACAATTCTTCCAGGAGAGACATTATTTTTCCTCAAAGTGATCCAGTTCTGCCCCCACAGTGTGTAATTTGCCACTGGAACATCCCACTATCAGCATTTTGGATGGTCCTGGGGGTACTGACTCCTAGGAACTAGGTCTCCTGATGCTCTCAGACCTACTGTGAACAAATGTGGGCTCAGGAACTGGAGGGTGCGGACTCCCATCCTGCTAGACTGGAGAGCGCACAGGCAAGGAGCAGTGTGTGTGTGGTTAAAAGGGCAGCTACCATCCCAGCTCCACCACATACCACCTGTGTGCCCTTTAACAGTCTTTCTTTCTGAGCCTGAGTTTTCTCACCTGTAAAATGGTGATAAGAGTTCCTACCCTCTAGAGTTGTGATGGAGATAAGATGGTCCACAGAGAGAGTTTAGCATAGTGCCAGGCACATGGTACTTAATAAAGATTGGTTTTGATTAGGGTTTTGATTTGTGTTATCTTTTTTTTTTTCTCACTTTGTTTTTAAGTGCCCAGGAGGTAAAGCTTGGCCTGAACTCTTACTTCCATCAGGAGGACTGTCATCGACAACTTAGAGCAACCTTAAACAAGAGGAACTCAGTTAGATAACTTGGTCCTTCACTAAATATAAGAAAACAACCAGTACTTAGATTTCCCTTTACTTACCAACTTGGAAGAGCTAGCAAACAAATTTTAGTCAGCCTACGGAATGTTTAAAAACCCTAATATCCTCTTTCTAGAGAGTTTGTCCTTCTAGTTCACATTATTTTGACTCAGTTCTGGCTCAAAGATATAATATGATGCATCACACAATCCTAAAAGGAAAAGGTCAGAGCATGATTAAGAGTGATAGCTTCTACTTATTGAGGATATACTAGACATCCTGCTATGAATGTTTTATGTGCCTTAGTGATTATTTGAGATAGGCAGTGGATATGCCCATTATACAGATGAGGAAACTGAGAAATGAAATGAAAGAAAAGAAGTTTCAAAGAAATGAAATCACATTCCCAAACTCCAACTACGAAGCTTGTTTCCTTAACATTAGGCCACTTTGCAGTCTTCCAAAATACTTTCAGTGATTGCAAATGCTTAAAAATAATAAAACTTAATTTGAATCAATATATTTTCATGGTACTTTAGGACAAACTTTAATTCTGAGTTCTAACTGGTCTGTCTCCACTGACCAGGTCAGGTGCCTACTAGTCTGTTTCTAGGCAAAGTTTCCCGGCACTAAGTTTTCTTAGGTTCCCTCTCCCTTCTCTAAAAGAGCAAGCACTTTCCACAGGGAATATAAAACCAACCTAGAAATCATCTTGTATCAATCAGAACTCTTTCAGTTATAGTAAAGAAACTTGACTCAAACTGGCTTAAGCAAAAAAATTAAATGTATTGGCTCCTGAAACTGGAGAAGTCCAGGGGAAGGCGACTGCAGGTGAGGCTGGAAGTACTGCCTCAGATGATAGCATCGGGACTCACTTTCTCTCCATCTCTCCATCCCTCCACTTTCCAGGTTCCTTTCTTTCTCAGCCTGCCTCTTTCCTCAAGGCAGCACATTGGCTACCAGAAGCTCCAGACTCACAGCCTCATAGTTTCGAGTCCGGGGGGAAGACAGAGGATTCTTTCCCTGTATCTCTAGCAAAAGTCCTAGGATGACTTACAGTTGAGCCTGATTGCACAGCTGCATTGCATGTTCATTCTTGAATCAATCACTGACACAAAGGGGAGGCCATGCTCTGATTGACCAGACCCACGTCATGTGCTCAACTGTCATCAGAGTTACCATCAGCATCTGGATAGAGAGCTGGAGGGAGGTGGTACTGCTGTCCTACAGAGAAACCAGCATGTTAACAATAGAAGGAGAATGGATGCTAAGCAACAAAATGTAAATGACCACAACGTAAACGATGTTAGGTCCTAATACCCTATGAGCCTAGGGACTCAACTAGACATACTCTTAACTAAACTCTGGGCCCATGAATGACAACACGACATAACATTAGAAATCAGAACAATTCCTAAAATCATGGCCAGATAACGATTGCCAACCTATGGGCAGAGGTCCTAAGTTCGGGCAAAATATAGATTTAAAGAGTTAATACAAAGCATCTCTCACTCAACAATTAAGTTATGCCAGAGTCAATACCTGTGAATCCAGAGCAATGTAACAAGTATCAATCATCCCTCTTTCCCCACACTCACTTTGTCATGACCTTGGAAATTCCAGGATTTAAAATAAAGGAGCCATAACAGAGACTAAAGGAGCCAGAGGCAAGCAGGCTCAGAAGCTTTCAGCTTATCCTGAAGAGCTAACACAGGAGAAAGGTTCTTCTCAGATGGTGTCCATATGGTTTACATATAGTGTACATGGAATTTGTGTCAAATCTACAGCCAGGGACAAGAGTGATGCAGAAGGAACAAACCAATCACCTTTCTTAGAGCTGGGATACACCGAGAACATGACCTCAGCCTGGCACCGGTGAATGAGAGGAGTCATTGTTGAAGGGAGCCAGTGAACGGCTAAGACGGAACGTGGCTCTGGTTGGATGAAACCGTTAGCACAGCCCTGGTACCCTTGGTTGAATATGTTATTACATTTCAAAAGTAAAGAGAAAGGTGCAACACGATAGCTAGTGAATCTTTTCAAAATGAAGATTATCATTTATCTCCAAATACGAATCTTCCTCAAATATAAACTGCTAATTTAAAAGGCCTCAAGTATTAAGTCTCCTAGATAAAATTCTCTGTGCATCTGATTCCTTCTTCATAAAACAGCCTGGATAATGGTTTTAGTTTCAAATCTAAAATTCAACAGCAAGCATTTTCTTAGAAAAGGCAGCTACTAACTACAGAGGTATCTTAGTCCAGCGATGTGGCCTCAGTTCACACTAAAAACCACTCCCATCACCTCCGCATCCCTGTCCACATTCTCCAGGTGGTGGTGGTGATGATGATGATGATGGTGGTGATGGCGGCAGCTAACAGGAATCGAGCCCTTATTATATGCTAAACGCTCTTCTTTACCTAAGTGCTTTACATAGATAATTTAAGTATTGCAATTATCTTCACTTAACGGATAAAAATAACAAGAGATGGAGAAAATAGTAACCTGCACAAGGTCACAGCCTGCAAGTGACTCCCTCACCCAGATGTTTAACCCAATCATCTGATTTGTGGACATGACAGTATGGATCTCAATTTTATTGCTGTCAGTAACAAGCTGGTTGTTACTTGTAATCATTTTCAGCATTCGAATCTGGATATGCATGAACAAGCCTCACATAGGTAAGGACAGGACTAAGATGATTTAGGTAATTTTTTGACAGCAACTTTCTTTGACCCATCACAGAACATTCTGCCATTGAATATCTGAAACTAGAGAAGGAGAATCCTCAGGATTCAACTCGGCCACCTACCCATTTTCTGGAAGCCGTAGGGTGCTGTACAGTGTAGGGCTCTCGGTATCAGTCCTGGGTTCAAGTCCTGGCTCTGCCACTTACCAGCTGAGTCACTGGGAAATTTTCTTATCTTTTCAGTGTTAGTTTCTCTTCTATAAAGTAGAGGATAAACATCACATACCTCATAGTGAAAAAATACGATGTAAGACAGCTATGTTATTTTAGCCCCAGTAAATGCTTCATGATAGCATCATATTCAGGGTGGGAAAGTCTGAATCCCAAGATGATCAATATAAGATATCTGCAGAAGGGACAGAAAATTCAGAAGAACACAGGAAAGGATTAAATTCAGAGACAGCCATTCTATCTCTGCAAGAACTAATCTTTTTTATATAAATTTATTTATTTTATTTTATTTATGGCTGTGTTGGGTGTTCGTTGCTGCACGCAGGCTTTTCTCTGGTTGCGATGAGCAGGGGCTACTCTTCGTTGTGGTGTGCAGGCTTCTTATTGTGGTGGCTTCTCTTGTTGGGAGCACGGGCTCTAGGTGCGCTGGCTTCAGTAGTTGTGGCACACGAGCTCAGTAGTTGTGGCTCGTGGGCTCTAGAGTGCAGGCTCAGTAGTTGTGGCACATGGGCTTAGTTGTTCCGCAGCATGTGGGATCTTGACTGAAATAACCCTCAACATGCCACTTTGTCGTTCCTGGAGCAAAGAACAATTTTATCATCTGTAAAAACTTCCATCAAAGTTTCCCTGATCCACTCTCACTTGTAGGTAGGGTTTTCAAATTATAACTATAGCAGCAGAGCTGCTAAGTGTGAGGAAAGGTGGGGGAGGGGGTTAGGAGGCACAGGTCAGGCAACTGACCTCTACCTTTAGGGGTGCCCCTTCTTGAGATGCCAAGAAGCTGATGGTGATGGTTCAACACCTTTCAGGGAAGTATGATGCCTGCTCCAACTCATTAGTCTTGCTTTTGATAATATCTGCTTCCCCACTACCAAAGCTGTCCCTCCTAAAATCAGCCCTTACTCCCTTGAAAAGTGGACCAAGAAGGTGGAGAGGGTAGGAGGTTGGCTCAGTAGTTTATATTTCAGAATCATCTCACCATCATCATTATCCCACAATATTATTTGGCCATTGGTGTTTATCAGGCATCAGAACTACTGTTGGTTGGTTCTTTTAATTCCACAACATACCTTGGAGACTATCCACATGGTATTTGCTGCCTAAAGTTGGCAGTCAGTCACTCTTAGAGACGATTCAAGAGAATACTTGATGAATCTTATGAGTAAGAGAAGCCACACACAAAGGAGTACATACTGAATGATTCCATTTATATGAAGTTCAAAAACAGGCAAAACTAATCTAGTGCTAGAAGTCAAAATACTGGATGCCTTGGGTGGGGATTTCTGAGTAATAGAAATGTTCTTGATCAGACTGCTGGTTAACAGGTGTGTTTCCTTTGTGAGAAAATTCTAGCACTGTATCCTTATGATTTTTCTATATGTATGTTATTCTTCAATAAGTTTACTGAGAAGAGGAGGAGGAGAGGGAAGTAGAGGAGGAGGAGGAGAGAATGGAATAAAATAAAGAACAAAAGGAAATGAATGAAAATTTAAAACAAAAAGGTAAACACAATATTAAGAGCTTGAAAAGATGTTCAACGTCATCAGTTAAAATCACAATGAGCTATCACTACATACGTATTAGAACTACAATTAAAAATAGTGATAGGGCTTCCCTGGTGGTGCAGTGGTTAAGAGTCCGCCTGCCCATGCAGGGGACACGTGTTCGTGCCCCTTTCTGGGAAGATCCCACATGCCGCGGAGCGGCTGGGCCCGTGAGCCATGGCCGCTGAGCCTGCACGTCCGGAGCCTGTGCTCCGCAATGGGAGAGGCCACAACAGTGAGAGGCCCGCATACTGCAGAAAAAAAAAAAAATAGTGATAATGCCTAATGCTGACAAGGATGTGGAGAAACTTGATCTCTCACACATTGCCAGTGTGGACGTAAAATGGCATAATCACTCTGGAAAATGGTTTTTGCAGTATTTATGATATGATTCAACAATCACAAGCTTTGGCATTTATCTCAGAGAAACAAAATTCTTTGCACACAAAAACGTGTACAAATATTCATAGAAACTCTATTTATAAGAAAATATTGGAAACAACTCAAATATCAATCAATGGGTGAATGGTTGAATAAACTCTAATACATCCATATACTGGAATGCTACTCAGTAATAAAAAGGAATGAATTACTGATACATGCAGCATGCCCATGGATTTCAAGGGCGTTATGCTTAGTGAAAAAGAAGTCAATCTCAAATAGTTACATACTATGTGATTCTGTTTACACAACATTCTCAAAGATATAAAACTGTAGAGGTGGAAAACAGATGATTGCTTACTAGGGGTGGGAGGGGAATGGAGTGGGAATGGGTGTGAGTACAGAGAGTCAGGTAACATGAGAGAGTTCTCTTGTAATGATAAGACAGTTTCGTATCTTGATCATGGGGATGGTTACACGAATCTATACATGGGATAAAATTACACAGAACTCACAAGCGTGCAGCCTGTGTAACTAAAACCACATTCACAGAAAGATAGACAAGATGAAAAGGCAGAGGGCTATGTATCAGATAAAGGAACAAGATAAAACCCCAGAAAAGCAACTAAATGAAGTGGAGATAGGCAACATTCTAGAAAAAGAATTCAGAATAATAGTGAAGATGATCCAGGACCTCGGGAAAAAAATGGAGGCAAAGATCGAGAAGATGGAAGAAATGTTTAACAAAGGCCTAGAAGAATTAATGAAAAAACAAAAAGAGATGAACAATACAATAACTGAAATGAAAAATACACTAGAAGGAATCAATAGCAGAATAACTGAGGCAGAAGAACGGAGAAGTGACCTGGAAGACAGAAAGGTGGAATTCACTGCTGCAGAACACAATAAAGGAAAAAGAATGAAAAGAAATGAAGACAGCCTAAGAGACCTCTGGGAAAACATTAAATGCAACAAAATTCGCATTGTAGGGGTCGCAGAAGAAGAAGGTAGGAAGGACCCAAGAAAATATTTGAAGAGATTATAGTCGAAAACTTCCCTAACATGGGAAAGGAAACAGCCACCCAAATCCAGGAAACACAGAGAGTCCCACACAGGACAAACCCAAGGAGAAACACGCTGAGACATATAGTAATTAAATTGGCAAAAATTAAAAACAAAGAAAAATTATTGAAAGCAACAAGGGAAAAATGACAAACAATATACAAGGGAACTCCCATAAGGTTAACAGCTGATTTCTCAGCAGAAACTCTACAATCCAGAAGGGAGTGGCATGACATATTTAAAGTGATGTAAGGGAAGGACCTACAACCAAGATTACTCTACCCAGCAAGGATCTCATTCAGATTCGATGGAGAAATCAAAAGCTTTACAGACAAGCAAAAGTTAAGAGAATTCAGCACCAGCAAACCAGCTCTACAACAAATGCTAAAGGAACCTCTCTAAAAGGGGAACATACGAGAAGAAAAGGACCTACAAAAACAAACCCCAAAAAATTAAGAAAATGGTCATACGAACATACGTATTGATAATTACCTTAAACATGAATGGATTAAATGCTCCAACCAAACGACATAAGCTTGCTGAATGGATACAAAAACAAGACCCATATATATGCTGTCTACAAGAGACCTACTTCAGACCTAGGGACACATACAGACTGAAAGTGAGGAGATGGAAAAAGATATTCCATGCAAATGGAAATCAAAAGAAAGCTGGAGTAGCAATACTCATATCAGACAAAATAGACTTTAAAATAAAGAATGTTTCAAGAGAACAGAGGAAGGAACACTCCCAAACTCATTCTATGAGGCCACCTTCACCCTGATACCAAAACCAGACAAATACTACAAGAAAAGAAAAGTACAGACCAATATCACTTATGAATATAGATGCAAAAATCCTGAACAAAATACTAGCAAACAGAATCCAACAACATATTAAAAGGCTCATACACCATGATCGAGTGGGTTTATCCCAGGGATGCAAGGAGTCTTCAATATATGCAAATCAATCAATGTGATACACCATATTAACAAATTGAAGAAAAACCATATGATCATATGAAACCATTTCCGCTAAGATCAGGAACAAGACAAGGTTGCACACTCTCACCATTATTATCCAAAATTGTTTTGGAAGTTTTAGCCACAGCAATCAGAGAAGAAAAAGAAAATACAAACAAGACGAAAATACAACCGTTAGATTGGGAGAAAATATTTGCAAATGAATCAATGGACAATGGATTAATCTCCAAAATATATAAATAGCTCATGCAGCTCAATATTAAAAAAACAAAAAACCCAATCCAAAAATAGGCAGAAAACCTAAATAGACATTTCTCCAAAGAAGACATACAGATGGCCAACAAGCACATGAAAAGCTGCTCAACATCACTAATTATTAAAGAAATGCAAATCAAAACTACAGTGGGATATCACCTCACACCAGTTAGAATGGGCATCATCAGAAAATCTACAAACAACAAATGCTGGAGAGGGTGTGGAGAAAAGAGAACCCTTTTGCACTGTTGGTGGGAATGTAAATTAATACAGCCACTATGGAGGACAGTATGGAGGTTCCTTAAAAAACTAAAAATAGAATTACCATATGACCAAGCAATCCCACTACTGGGCATATACCCAGAGAAAACCATAATTCAAAAATACACATGCAGGGGCTTCCCTGGTGGCGCAGTGGTTAAGAATCCGCCTGCCAGTGCAGGGGACACGGGTTCAAGCCCTGGTCCGGGAAGTTCCCACATGTCGCAGAGCAACTAAGCCTGTGTACCACAACTATTGAGCACACGTGCCACAACTACTGAAGCCTGTGTGCCTAGAGCCTGTGCTCTGCAACAAGTCCCTGCAATGAGAAGCCCATGCACCACAGCGAAGAGTAGCCCTTGCTCACCACAACTAAAGGAAGCCCGCGCACAGCAACGAAGACCCAATACAGACAAAAAACAAAAACAAAAACAAAACACATGCACCCCAATGTTCATTGCAGCACTATTTACAATAGCCAGGACATGGAAGCAACCTAAATGCCCATCAACAGACGAATGGATAAATAAGATGTGGTACATATATACAATGGAATATTACTCAGCCATAAAAAGGAACAAAATTGGGTCATTTGTAGAGATGTGGATGGATCTAGAGACTGTCATACAGAGTGAAGTAAGTCAGAAAGAGAAAAAACAATATCATATATTAACGCATATATGTGGAACCTAGAAAAATGGTACAGATGAACCGGTTTGCAGGGCAGAAATTGAGACACAGATGTAGAGAACAAACGTATGGACACCAAGTGGGGAAAGTGGCTGGGGTGGTGGTGGTGTGATGAATTGGGAGATTGGGATTGACATATATACACTAATATGTATAAAATGGATAACTAATGGGAACCTGCTGTATAAAAAAAAAAATTACATAGAACTCTGCAGACACACACACAGACACGAATGCAGGTGAGAAAAAAATGAACCTTATTTAGTGAAAACTAAACAAAATCATCATCTAATACCAATGTCGATTCCTGGTTTTGGAATTGTACTACACCTATACAAGTCACCTTTGGACCAAGCTGGATGAAGGGTACAAGGGACCCTTTGCACTGTTTTTACAATGCATAATGACTCTATAATTATTTTTAAATGAAACGTTTAAAAGAGAAAAAAAAAACAGAGGAAGAATCTTTGACCCTATCCAGTTTAGATTAGTCCCATACATGTTTGCAAATACTGCTCCCCTCAGGCAGAGTTGCGACCCCAGAATTCCTACCTTAGCGTCAAGCACTGTCAGACGAAAACACACATTCCTCACATGGAAGTACATCTACAGAAAATACTATCAGATGGCGAGGGAAAGAGGCAACCAAACTATGCTTCTTAGACTCACTGGTTTATCTCTCTTGTCTGATTTGCGTAACAGTTTTCACATCAACTTAGAATTTCAGGTCCTTCTCATAAAACTTTAATCTTCATATATGTTTAGAAAGATTTTCTTAAATATTATGAGACCCAACCAGAAGAATTAAAGGTAAGCTGTTAGGGTTAACACCTGTATTGAAATCACCATTGGAAAATGATTGAAAAGCTTAGGCTGTCTCAGATTCTGAATTCATTTTCTACTGACAGCGACCAGGAAGTCAGAGCTTCTCACCAAGATGGCAGCTTTCCTTTTCCTGAAGCTAAAAGGAACAAGAACCAACGTCCTATCAGTGGGATTGCTGTTCTTAAAGTCTGGGAGAAGAAAGTGTGGCAAACGCAACTTTAATGGAGATTAGAGAGGCCGTCTTCCTTCTTGGCCTGCTAATTAATAAAAGCCAAACTTTTAGAACATAGTTCAAAACAAAGGATAGGTTTTTAAGCCATCAGTCATGTTTACATATTATTTATTCTTGGTTGAAATTGAATGGTTAGTCAAGAGATAGAGGAAACAAACTAAAACTTCAAAAGACCATTTTTTTGTAATCAAGAGAAATTTTAAAATCCTATCATGTTCTGAATGTAACCCAGTGAAAAGGAAAAGACCCCTATCTTGTCTAGAGCCACAGGGAAAGCCACTGGAGATGAAACACAGTCACGGTCTAAACCCCATACTAGGTAGGCTTCATCCTCAGGCTGTATTCCTGGGCCTGCTCCATTCCTTTGCTGGTAAGAGGACATGCTGTTTGTTAATGCTTTGTCTCCAAGACTCAGACTTTGCTTTTTTAATTTATTTTATTTATTAATTTATTTTTGGCTGCATTGGGTCTTCGTTGCTGTGTGCTGGCTTTCACTAGTTGCAGTGAGCAGGGGCTACTCTTCGTTGCGGTGCACGGGCTTCTCATTGCGGTGGCTTCTCTTGTTGTGGAGCACGGGCTCTAGGCGCTCGGGCTTCAGTAGTTGTGGCACGTGGCCTCAGTAGCTCTAGAGCACAGGCTCAATAGTTGTGGCACACGGGCTTAGTTGCTCCACGGCATGTGGGATTTTCCCAGACCAGGGCTCGAACATGTGTCCCCTGCACTGGCAGGCGGATTCTCAACTATTGCGCCACCAGGGAAGCCCTCAGACTATGTTAATGATTAGTGACAAGTGAGCAGACAGAACCAAATGTTGGGCAGGACCCAGTGAGACCTGGCTCAGTGGTGTGGCTGGAAAGAAATGTGGAAGGGCCATTCTCCCTGGGTCAGTTCAATCACGTATTTCTGCGTCCTGGCCTGAGGCCTCAGGGGACACAGATATACCTCACTGAGGACAAAGATATGAAACCAGAGTTCATCTAGCTTTGCAAGCTGACCTGCAATCTATTTCTGAAAGAAAAATGATTTAAAAATTCTTTCCTCTCCTATTTCCTTTCCTCTCCATAGCAGCACTATTTACAATAGCCAAGGCATGAAAACAACCTAAATGTCTACAGACAGATGAATGGATAAACAAGATGTAGTACATATATACAATGGAATACTACTCAGCCATAAAAAAGAATGAAATAATGCCATTTGCAGCAATGTGGATGGACCTAGAGATTATCATACTAAATGAAGCCAGAGAGAGACAAATATCATATACCACTTGTATGTGGAATCTAAAATATGACACAAATGAAACAGAAACAGACTCACAGACATTGAGAACAGACTCATGGTTGCCAAGGGGGAGGGGAGCGGAAGAGGGAAGGAGTGGGAGTTTGGGATTAGCAGATGCAAACCATTATATATAGAATGGATAAACAACAAGGTCCTACTGTATAGCACAGGGAACTCTATTCAATATCCTGGGATAAACCATAATGGAAAAGTATATGAAAAAGAATATTTATGTGTATAACTGAATGACTTTGCAGTACAGCAGAAATTAACACAACACTGTAAATCAACTATACTTCAATAAAGTTTAAAAAAAATCGTTCCTGTTGCTATTTCTCAGATACTCCCAAGAATTAAAATATTAATTAAATGTAAATTAAAATATTACTTCTTAGTTTTCACTTAGATTCTTCCCCTCAGTATAGTTTGTAATCAATATTTTGCCACAGACTCACTTACAATCATGTTTATTTTGCATGAAAAAAATTTGCCCTGTAAGCATTTTTCTTTTACCTGTACACACACACACACACACACACACACTCACACACACACACGTACTTACCATTGATTTTGAAAGAGAAATCTGCCACTACTTTGAGCTTATTGCTTTTAAAGCATGCATTTTAAAGCCAGAAAGCCTACGTGAAGCTAACAAAGCCTTGGACACCCCTCATCCTGGGAATACCAATTTAGTAACTTACCTGTGCATTGTCAGTGTCCCACTACTCAGTAACTCCTCAGGTATAGGAACCAGGTATTATTGTGTAGTTCTTAAATGGAAAGGATTAATTTATTGGGCATAGATGGGACTCACGTCTTCACATGGACAAGAATGTTGTTATTAACAGGTCAGCCCATTTCATAATATTATTTCATTATATATACATATAAAACTATATAATGTTTATAAGTAAAAATGTATATAAATGCATATATATGTTCAGTCTGTAGTTAAAACAAACAATTCCATGAAGAACTCCAGACTCCTCAAGTATACTGGTGTCTCTTCTGGAGCCATGAGGGGAAAATGATATGGCACCTAATCTCCAAAGATGGCCCCCCAAAACCATTCATCCTAGAATTTGTGCCCTTGTGTAGTCCTTTCTAGACTAAATCAGAACTGGGCCTGCATGCAATAAAGGGATAACTCAGGGGGCTTGGGATGGTCAAACTCTGAACTTTCCAAAGAAAGGACTGATCTTTGACTAGATCCAGGGAGATAATCTCTAAGACCTTGGTATATTCTATCTGATAAGAGTGCCTTTGTATATCTAGGGGCTTAAGCCACAACCAGATAGTTTATATTAACTGTGATTTATGGTAAACACATGTTTTTATTCACCTGGGACTCTGGACCAACCTGTATCAGTTTGACCTCTGGAGGAAAGGGAGACTGAGTAACTAAGGTCAGTCACATGGGCATTCCATGCTTATGTGATGGACCCTTAATAAAAACCCTGAACAACAAGGCTCAGGTCAGCTTCCCTGGTTGGCCACACTTTGTATGTGTTATCACACATCATTGCTGAAACAATTAAGCGTTATCTGTAAAACTCTACTGGCACAGGACAGCTGGAAGCTTGCACCTGGTTTCTCTTGGACTCTGCTCTATGCTCCTGTTTCTTTTGCTGATTTTAATCTGTAACCTTTCACTGTAGTAAATCTTAACTGTGAGCATAATTGCTTTTCGGAGTTCTCTCCTTCCAGAGAAGCTTCAGACCTGAAGGCAGTCCTGAGGATCCTACACATAGCCTGTAACGTGCTTAAACCAGTAAAATGAGGCAGAAGTGACACTATGCCTCTTCTGGGCATATGCCTAAAGAAGGCCTGGAAACTTCTGCCCCTGCTCTTAGGGATGCCCTGAGTAACAGTAAGTAGAGACCCCAGCAAGAGGAAAGGACCAGACCCTTCAGGGGCACAGTCAAATCTCTGGAAGACATCAGTCCCAGCCACCATCTGACTGCAGCCACATAACACCCCAACAAAGGCGACTGCCCACTCAAGTCCGGTCAACTGACAGAACCATAATAAAATAGTTATTGTTTTAAACCACGACACTTTGGGGTGGCTTGTTAGGTAGCACTAGATAACTAAAACCAGCAGGAATGATAAAATAATTGAAGAGATTCAGAATTTAATTGGCTAAGAGATCATACATAAGTAACTGTCAGAAACTATTACTCAACCCAAAACAATTTTCTAAATTTAAAGCAAGAAACAATTTTTAAAGGGGACTAGGATTTAATAAAATTCTCTCAGACTGCAGAAGTCTACCGTTCATTTTATTTTGGGTTCAGGCTTATTTTCATAGCTTAGGTAAACAATACCTCACACAGGAATAGTCTTCAGGAGGTTTCAAAGCCCTTCATGTTTTGTTTAATTTTATCCTTAAATTGAGTCGGTAAGGTAGTTGATTTTATCCAAACTTTAGAGATAAGGCACGAGAGCTCCCTGGCAGACAAGGAACTGGAAACACTGTTTCAGCTGCTCCAGCGCGCACCCTATGTACGGCTGCTGGGCTCCCCCTGGCCACCCTCAAATGAGTCCCCAAGAGGAAAAGATGCCAAGCTAACTGACACACAGTGTTTGAAAATACTATGGGACATTTCCACTCATGGATTTCACTGCACGTTCTCCAGTGACTATTTCAGCAAGCTAAAAATGTGCCTCCTTGGTCATGAGAACACAAAAATCCATATGATTAGGGAACAGTAATAATGCTGGCACTTTTATCGAATCATCAGCAAGTCCTCTTCTAGGACATTAAATGTCTTATACATATTTGTAATTTGCTTGAAAACAAGCAAAACAAGTGGTCTTAGAAGAGAGCTGACAAGTCACTTAGGACGGGCTCTTGCTCGTCTGATAAAAGCCCACTTCCAGGAAAATGGAACCTGGGCTTCTTATAAAACGTCAATCATCCCAGATAATGGTGACCATCTAGGTAAGTAAACTCAAGAGTTTTCACTTCCATGCCTTGTGTTTATACCTCACATCAGGCAGTTTTAAATGACTTCATCCATCTGTAAGCTTTTAAATGGAAAAACCAAAGTACAAAGAAGTATATTGTTTTGGATCATTCTGCGAATCAAAACACATACTTTAAAAAATCAAATATTCTTTCCTTCTGTTAAGAACAAACCCCAAGTGCCTTATCAGCCACCTTATTCCACGAGGCAGAAATAACAATTATGCAGCTGCTCCTGGGGAAGGCAGAGAATTTCCTTGACCACCCATGAAGGAAGATGAGGGGCCTTATCCATTGGCCGGCTACTCTTACAAAGACTGCATGGAAATTTGGTGGACACAGAGCACAATGCTCTATACTTGAGAACATTTTCCAAGGCACAGATGTTTTTCTCTTAACTGTGAACGCTGGCTGACTTGTCTGTCTGTATCCTTTTTCAGGGCTCAGCAGACAGGATGTCTTTGGAGAGGTTTGTCCTCTATAACTCGGGGCTGATGTTCCTTGCTAGATGGAAAACACGTCTTTGGCTAGACAGACATGAATCAATATTACACAAAAATATTTCCATTTTGGGAAATTCACCGAGATAAAAGTGTCTTTCTGGCTCTGGGCACACACAAGTAACCATCAGGACACCTCAGTAAAAGAGAAAATGGATTTTCAATAGTTTGCCATGAGAGTGATATGTGATTATAAGCTCCTACATATATTCCTACTGTCCTATTTTATTTTATATTTTTTAAATAAATTTATTTATTTATTTATTTTTGGCTGCATTAGGTCTTCGTTGCTCCACACGGGCTTTCTCTAGTTGCGGCAAGCGGGGGGCTACTCTTCATTGCGGTGGGCACACTCATTGCCGTGACTTCTCGTTACAGAGCATGGGCTCTAGGTGCACGGGCTTCAGTAGTTGTGGCGTATGGGCTCAGTAGCTGTGGTTCACGGGCTCAGTAGTTTGTGGCGCCCTGGCTCAGCTGCTCCGCAGCATGTGGGATCTTCCCAGACCACGGCTCAAACCTGTGTTCCCTGCATTGGCAGGCAGATTCTTAACTACTGTGCCACTAGGGAAGTCCCTACTGTCCTATTTTAGAAGGAAAAAGTTAACTCATTTTTCTGGTTAGTGCCTCAGTAATTTCATTAGGGGGTTTCTATAAAGACTTTAATTGAATCACAGTAAGGAAAATTATTTCAGAGCTAGGATAAAATTTTATCTGTCATAAACAGCACTGAGTACTAAAACCTGCTTTGAGTTTAACAAATTACATAGAAGCTTTACATCCATGAATGCAATAGACCAAGTAAAATGGTGATTTTTCAAACACTGCAAAGTTCAACTAATTTAGATAATGCCAGTTTGGAAATGCAAGATTGGCTAAAAATGTAAAAATATTATACATACTATTAACATGCTAATTTTGTTTTATGAGGATATTTTCATTTCCTAGCAATTAAATAGCACTTAACTTTTTATTACAAATATTTCATCATATGGATAGGCACACTCATCTTTCATTTATTATTTGTCAAGGTCAGTATGCTAAATTATAACTTAGGTGCTTTCATCAAGTATCCCAAGGATAAATTAAAATTCTCAGTAAAAATCCAATTGATATGTACAGAGCACAAAAAGTGTTATTTTAATCCTTTAGTGGGGAGGAACCCCAGAAAGTTTAATTTTTCTGTTTTTTAAGTATTAAGATCGTGGGAGAAAAAGAACTTTCCAGGTAATTATGAATAAGTGATACTGATATACAACACCAAAAAAAATGCATTATTTCTGTACCATTAAAGTTCCTAACACTTGTTCTTCTTTTAAACTAATTTTGAGTTCTATATGAAAGGTCTAATAAGCAGAAAAACACAAGACTATTTTTAAACTTACCTACTCAGATACTTCCAGCCTCTAAACCTGGAAAATAATGTTGAAGTTTTAAATCGATGCCATACCTTTTCTGGGGAACTGGAGAAGTGGTGAACTTCTGCTTGTCTTGGCTGCGTGCACACAGAGCGCCTTGTGCATCCACAGAAAGACCACCCGGGGGGAGAGGCACACTGTACTGCAGGGGTCAGTGTTCAAAGTCA
This sequence comes from Neophocaena asiaeorientalis asiaeorientalis, assembly GCF_003031525.2. Lineage (NCBI taxonomy): Eukaryota > Metazoa > Chordata > Mammalia > Artiodactyla > Phocoenidae > Neophocaena > Neophocaena asiaeorientalis. The sequence continues at coordinate 111,411 of NW_020173108.1, forward strand.
TCGTTAATTGGGAACACCTTGAATTGAAGTTCCAGAAGGGACAGAAATTTGAGCCATGATATGCCCCCAAATTAGGAGCCATGTTGAAAACTTCGTAAGATGTCTTTGTATAAAACCATAACCAGATCTTTAGAGAATAGCTCAGACCTGTGTAATTTAAATACCTTCTAAAATGCTACTATGTGAAAATCCATTTCAGAAGCACACTGCCCACTCTTCTCTGAACTAACGATGTTTCTAGAATTGCTTTTATATATACCATCATTAAATGAAAATAAGCTTTTCTTAATATCCTGGTTTTGACACAAGTGCTATGTGACCTCAAGCAAATTCCCTAATTTCCCTTGCCTTAGTTTCCTCATCTGTAAAACGGTGAAGGTTGTGGCGAGGATTAAATGAGTTACTGTGCCTGGCACATAATATCTACTCTGTAATGTCAGTTGTTAACACTAGTATTATCACTCGCCTATTATATTAACTCATAATGTTTGCAGAGAAGCCATCATCAAAAAATTTAAAAAACCAATTATAATACAATTCATGATTTTTTTCCAAAATGTAAAAAGACTCATTTTTTCATAAGACCCTAAAATGACTGTGAACTTGGCTCAAAATTATCTATCCTAAGCACATGTGCATTCTTTCCAGCTTTTCACCCCAAATAAATTCATGCACAAGGGGAGTCCTGTTGCATCAGAAATGAACTTGCTGATCAAGACTGTCACTGATCCTTCTGAGGCATGCCTTCCAGGTACAGGATTGGGGAGGAGATGGGTTCCTTCCAGAAGATGATGCTGAGAGAGGGAAGCAAATAGGCTTTCCTCCTTCAGGATATTCCTCACTGCCTTCCTTCTGTGTGAAATTAAGGACTGCTCTTCCCCTCCCCCATGCACATCTGACTGCTAGTCTGAAGGCACAACTCTATGATCCAAAAGGGCCCAGACTGATCTAAGTTTATCCCTAGGTCCTCTCTCTCTGGTTGGTCCTGTCTATAGCTAGAGATGAGCAAGAAGCACCCACCAACTGCCCGAGCACTGTCTTCCGCACTCCCTCTGCTGAGGGAATCTGGTAGAGTAGAATGCACCAGATCAGTAGCTTCCACAGAACACAGGTTAGGTTTTCCCAAGTGAGGAAAGCAGAGCTGGTCAAGAAAGGCTACTAAACTAAATTTAGAAGCTATTTAGCAGGCTCTGAAGCTAGACAGATCAATTCTGCCATCACTATGCTATTGCTAACTTACAGTGGTCACTACCTGGGAAGTGAGGATAGTAATTTCAGTTCAAGTCCTGGTGTCAGGATTTAATATCAAACAGGGAGATACTCTTTGCCTCTGCTGCTTGACTCAGATAAGCACATGAGGGTCCCAGAGAAAGTTACCACCTCCTTTAGGCTGTAGTGGGTTAAAGAAGATCTCAACCTCTGGAATATTTAGTTGTAGGGCCTTTCCTGGTGAGCTATTATTTTAACATCAGTATTCTGGGAGGCAGGCAAATTCAAGGCAAAAGAGTACACTAAATCACAGACAGAGTGACATTGCAAATATTTAGCACTGGTGACTGAGTCTGTTACTTCCTAGGTGATATAGTTGGCCAGCAGGTTTCTTTTTTCTTTTTTTTTTTTTTTTACAAAATAAGCAAATGCTTACTTTATCATTCACACATAAAATTATATAGAAACAACACACAAACTGCTTGGAATGCAAATATTCTTTGGTTTACTCATCAAAATAGCAAATAACAAAATAGCAAAAACCTTATCAGTTAAATAAAAAAGTGACATTCTTTATTTACCTATCAAACCTTACTAAACATTGAAATTCATTCATTTTCATTCCCATGTTCTTCTGGCAATATCCTGTCTTCCCTTTTGCCTTTCATCCCCCTAAATTAAATTATTCTGATGGGCTCATCTCTTAAGGTAAAGATTGTTTTATCATTCTTAAAGCCACTTACTTTTTATTGTCCCAATATCGGGAATGATCTAGATTTCCTCTTTGTCTCTTACATTTAAAACAGGTATGAAAAATGGAGATTCCATCAGCACATTTTCAAGATGACGTAAGTTAAGCCCTCAGCAAGCATTTCAAGGCAATGGTATGCCATTTTGGGGAATTTTCATGTTTTGGGAAGTATTACTGTTGGTACTGAAAAACAGGACTCGATTCCAGAAGCATAGTCTTATGTTAGACATTATTCATAATGTCAAATACAATTGGTTTCTACAATATTGATTTCAGAGAAGCAGTTTTCTATTTTTCTGAAGGTTCAATTTGACTGCCTTAATTCTTGAATCTTAATTCTTAATTAAGACGGAATTCTTGAATGTCAGTGACAAAGTCTTTAACAAAAGATTTTTTTAACAAAAGGTAAACGTGAAAATGGAATTGTTTCAAAAGGAGAAATGACAGTAAGAGAGAGCTCTTGGCTTTTTAAAAGAGGTACACATACATAGTAAGGAATAAAGGTGAATCAAAATACACAATTCTGTACATGACAGAAATATCCAATGTGCCACCAACATAACAACTGCCCTAAAAAAGATGTCTTGAGGTTTGGAGCCACACGTATCTTTCTTTATATAACTCTATATTTGCATCACGCAACCATACATCTTCCCGTGATCTGCTAACCGCTGGGAAGCTTTTTACCAGAATATTTGGCAATATGCTTTGCTTCAAATAAAACAAGCCTCATAAAACATTATCATTAATGTCTGACAACTGAATTGGGCAAAGTCTTTCTGAAATATGTGTAATCTTTAAAACATTATTTTTTTTCTTCATAAATCAGCAGTGCTCCATCTTCAAATAAATCATGAGCAGTCACAATCTCAACTCACATGCTCATATGTTCTCTTCATCTAACATTTTGTTGATGCCATCACACAGTTTTTGTAAGTGGGGTTTAAAACTTCCGAAGGGATTATACAAGGCAGCCAAGAAATCACAATCTGAAAAATGATCGAAGACATTATTAACCCGTCCATGTGACTTGGCGGTGAGGTGACGCTGGATGATCTGGTGGAGCATCTCTCTACACTCATTTAACAGCCTGGATAACACATTCCGGTCAAAGGTGAAATCCACCTGATGGAAACTGACCACGGTCATAGCAAGTTGATGAACTTTCTTCTTGAATTTCTCCATCAGCGCTAGCTCATCTTGGTTAAACTGATTATTCCTGTAAAGAATGGCCAGCTTGATGACTGTTTTGATGAGGTTTTTGATGATCTTCTCTGCCTCCTTCTTGTTCTGGGTGTACTCCTTGGTCACCCTGTAGAGCTCATCCAGCACTTCGCTGCTCGTGTCATCGATTAAGGTGGTAGCGACGGATTTGGACGCCATTTTACCCAAGATCTTCTTTTGTGCCTGAACGGCCAGGTTTTTGGAATTAAAGACATCTGTGGCCACTAAAAACAAAGGGGAGGAGGAGGATAAAAAGTCAGTAAATATCAGCAAGAGAAGCAAATTAAAAATCTCATTGGAAGGAGTATTTTCCTTCCCATTTTCCCACTCTACGGCTTGCCTCCCATCTGCTGACATTAGTTTCTGTTCAGAAAAGAACTAAAATAATTTTCCTACATTTGGGGGAATTAGGTTCTCATTGGTGAAATTATGGGTGGTTGTGCATAATCTTTAAGGTTTTTTGGCAATTCAAGTGTTTTACACCTTCTGCTTTGTAGCCAATAAAGTAGGGTGGGGGTGGGGGAGGGATAAATCAGGAGCTTGGGATTAACATATACACCCCACTATATATAAAATAGATAACCAACAAGGACCTACTGTATAGCACAGGGAACTCTACTCAGTATTCCATAATAATATGGGAAAAAAATCTGAAAAAGAATTAATATATGTCTATGTATAACTGAGTCACTTTGCTGCACACCTGGAACTAATATAACACTGTAAATCAACTATACTCCAATAAAATGCTAAAATTAAAAAAAAACAAAAACAAAAAAACGAGTTAAAGGGCTCTGATTATAAAGATAGTATGTCTCAAGAGGCAGTAAGTTTTTATGTTATTTTTCCCTAGTTTTAATTTTATAAGAATTACATAAGGAATATAAAATCAACTCTACAATAGTTCTCTGAGCAACAGTAACCAAGAATGATTTATAGAAACCCATTTAAATGTAAGAGGAATAAATGACAAAGCAGTGATATTGAGTAAATTGACAAATTCATGGAAGCCAATCAAAAGGAAAGCCCTGCTTTATAGTCCAAAATTTGCAAAAAGTCAAATTTCCCAAGACATTGGTCAGCACTTACCAGTTTGATCAACCTAACCACCCTGAATTTCAACTCCCCAAGGCTGAGTGTTGGAAAGAAATATTCCTTGGAGAGCTTATTGTCACTTGCTATTTCTAATGAATGGCCATTGTGACCTTTAAATTTTTCTACGATTTGAGGAAAAAACCGTACTGTATGAACTAATGAAACGTGCCACATGAACAACATACTCTGGAAAAGCAGATGCTTAGAGTTCACTTTTGAACTCACTGATTAAATTATCATAATTTAATTAGAGATTTAAGACACAAAAAATAAGAGCTGTATATATTAAATATTAATGAGACCCTACGTGATGCTCTTAACTTACAGCCAGTCAGTGAAGATGCTCAATAAATGTTCATTCCCTAAACCAAGTTTAGTTTTTCTCCAAAATCCTCTCCCACTCTGTGTATACTGCTTCACTACAACTGTGCTTTCTCCCTCTTCTCCTAGGTGCCTGGGCGTTGGAAAGCAGTCATTCAGTAATGAAAGATGAAAGGCTTAAAAATACAGATATGTAGGAATGAGTCAGGGCATCATTGATATTATTAGAAATAATTATGAAATTATTTCTAGTTTGGACAGGTTAGCAACATTAGAAAACAAAAAGGTAGCCGCTCCCAAATCCAGGCTGGGAAGGTACATAAGAGATTAACTCCCTCAATGTGGAACTGCCATGTCAGATTTGAAATTTGGACCAAAGTAGCTCATGGTATATAGTACAGGTAGCCGCCAAGTGATTCCTAATGACCAGGATGTCATTCAGAACTGTACACGGCCATACACCCTGCAAGAAAATCTTGATCGAACTAGAAATGGTGCCCTCACAAATGCTGATATTTAAACTTGTGAAACATGAACTGAAACTGCAGAAGAACTGAAATTGATTTTGAGAAAGAAAAGTGAAAGAGCACGAGAAATAGCCAACTTGACAAAGAAAGTTTCCAAGCTTTTTAATACTTCCATCATTTAAGCAGCAATCCATTTCTATTCCTACTCTTCAATAGTTTGCAAGAGTGTATGGCTTTACACTAAAGAATTTATGTCAAAATGAACGGCACACGTGTAGTTATTTAATATTAATATTACCATATTAAGACCAGGGACCATCTTCCATGACTCAACTTAAGACACAGACCTCTACAAATAATAAACCTTATTTATATAGGAAGGGATACCCCCAAATTTTCAGATACACAGTAACTAGGATTTCAGGAATTTATTTTATATAAAGTTGAAAGTTTATTGTTTTTAATTGATTAGAGTGTGACACAGTCTACAAACATCCCATCTGGGATTTACTGCAATGCCTATTAAATGGCGATACCGTACATTGTGAAATAATCGAAATCAGAGGGAGATGGGTTCGAAAGATTCCCCTGTGCTCCTTTTTCCAAGGCTGGACTTGCAAGTTCATATGTCTTTTAAACTAGTTTTCGTATTAAATCTAAATTTCCCATGTAATTGCAAGCATAAAGACAAAATAACTCTATGGTGTAGCGCTTTAACTTCTCGCAAGAGAAAGGCTGCTGCCGACTAAGCAAGATCATTCTCCATTTACTAGGAACCCAAACTAAACCAGGACAGAGAAGTTGACCTCTGAGGCTTTCACATTTGTTTCAAAGGAACTTCAAACCCTGTTCTAGAAACACAGCAACAACTTCATACTTTCATTTTATCCTTTGGATTATATCCAGTACAGTCATCTTTGAAAATGAGGATGAAACTCTTTCTCCCCCTCCTCAGGGAAGACATGCATGCAGTAGATTTGTTTCCTAGCATTAGTGAAGGCTTTTTCAGAGCCAACTGGGAGCTGTGGCTGAGAGCTGCTGGCCAGGACTGTGTGGTCTGTGATCATGAAATATGATTATTTTTTTCTTGCAAATTAACTGCCTTTGGCCATTCCTGCTCAGGCTTGTTTGTCAGTTCCACATCCTCCACTAGATCGATTAAATGTCTGGTGTATCTCATAGCTAGTCCTGGACCAAGTTTTCCTCCTTCACAGTCCTCACCCCTGTGTGATCTCAACCACTTCCATGGCTTCAGATATCACCCATGTGCCAATGACTCCCACAGTTATAACTCAGCCTTGACCTCCTTTCCGGACTCATTTTGCAAATGCACTCAAGGTTTTTCTTTTCCTTGGCTATTTTGCAGGCATCGCAAATATACCATGTCCAAAACTGAATCCTCGATTCCCTCCTGCCCCCAAAGGGCTCCTCCTCCATTCTTTACTATCTTAATTAATAGCATCCCTTCCATCCTTGTGCTCAAGTCAGAGACCTGGGAGTCGTCCACTATACCATCCCCTCCCTTACCCCGTCCATTACCAAGTTCTTTCCATCCTACCTTCCTCCAATTCTCTAAATTCTATCCAATTCCCTCCATCTCCATGGACAACAGCCCAGTCCAAGCCCCTTTCCAATCGCTTCCAATGTAGTAGCCAGGGCTTTAAAAAATGGAAATTAGAAAATGATGCTTCACTTAAATTCTTTGCTAACCATTGCACTTCCTTGTTCCTGAAATCCTCATCATTTGCTTACATTTTCATTGTCTGCCTTCCTTTAATAGAATGTAAGCACTTTGAGAGCAGAAGTTGTAAATCTTATTCACTGTGTCATCCCCTGAACCTACAAGGGTGCCTGGTACATGGCACTTCTGACAGAAGCAGGAGTCAACTGCCCCCCTCTCTTCACTATACTTAAATACTCCTCTGTGAAAACATGCTGACCTGCAAAATGAGAGTTCTAAATACATATGTGGGTGTTTGTTTGTTTGTTTTAAAAGCTAGAGAAACAGATATTCGCTTTACCTGGTTAAATATGTGGTTTTCTTCCTTTGAAGTGTACCTCAGAGTGTGGTTTCTCTTACTGTCATAAATCAGTTCTTTTAAAGAGGAAAGATTTAGCAATCCAAGTGTCCATCGACAGATGAATGGATAGAGAAGATGTGGTATATGTACACAATGGAATATCACTCAACCATAAAAATAATGAAACACTGCCATTTGCAGCAACGTGGATGGACCTAGAGATTATCATACTAAGTGAAGTCAGACAGAGAAAGATGAATATAATAAGATATCACTTATATGTGGAATCTAAAAAAAATGATATAAATGAATTTATTTACAAAACAGAAATAGACTCACAGACATAGAAAATAAACTTATGGTTACCAGAGGGGATGGGGTGGGGAGATAAATTAGGAGTTCGGGATTAACATATACACACTACTATGTATAAAAGAGATAAACAACAAGGACCTACTGTATAGCACAGGGAACTATATTCAATGTCTTATAACAACCTATAATGGAAAATAATCTGACATTATATATATATATAACTGAATCATTGTACTGTACACTTGAAGCTAACACAACACTGTAAATTAACTATAATTTTAAAAATGCAAATGTAAAAAAAATAAAGAGGAAAGATTTATTATGTACAACGAGAAAACATCAAAGGACAGTAATACAAATATTTAGCATAAAAGCAGGGTACAGTGGTTCTAACTTGAGCTACACTGGAAGACTAAACACAGGCCCACCTCTCCCTCTGTCTGGATCTATGATGAAAAACACATAACCAAAGGTATGCCCAGGAAGCAACTAAGATGTATGAATAGGAGATGTTCTCAACGAAGAAAGTGCTGGAAGTACTGATTCACTTGTGTTTAAAAATATACATGCATGCTGTTGACTAATGAAAAATGATACCTTATATCAAAAACATACAAAGGATTACCACTACATCAAAACCATTTAAGACTGTTTTCAGAAATATGTGTGAATGTTATTTGACATCCACTTATCTCACTGCCCCTCCTCTACGTCTTTACGTCGCCCTTCTTGGCTTAATCAAACAGTCCATTTCAGCAACGCTTGCTGTAAGGCAAACTGATATTTAGGGAATCCTGCTTTTAGCATCAACAATTATAAATCTGGAGATAAACACTGATGTCAAAGTTATAATGACCCTGTATAAAAGAAAAAAAGTGCTTAGAATAGGGGGAAAAACCCCAAAACCTTTTCATGACATTAATTAATGAAAAACTATAGTTCTCTGAAATTAACAAGAATTACCCATAATATTACCCCAGTTAAGAAAATGCTAATATAGTGAAGTACTCAAGTTACCTTCTTTACAACCTCACCATCAAATACATAATTTTTCACCCATCAAATTTGTTATACTTGGAACTTTTAAACGGTGACTACAGATGCACATATATGTCATTGCTAATTCCTGCCTAGTTAAAATTTGATCCAGTGGGCCCAGTAGTAGGAAGGATGGAAAAGAAAACAATTTGAAGAGCACGACTGGCTGTTTTGGTCTGTTAGTAAAAGTTCTTTAAACAAATATATAAAACCTTAGCTCTCTTGCATTTGAATTACTCCAAATCTAAATGGGGCTTAGTAAAAAGACAGCTTTGGGGATAAGAATGGAGCCATAACCAACAGTAAACACTGTCACAAGAAGTTAAACAGCTAAGAGTTGACCCCCCTACATTGGGATTTGGTAGTGCTCCAGGAGAAAAGCAAGGAATTGTTGGGACACTGCTGATATATGTGTGACACTAGCCTCCACACTAAAAAATTCCAAAGTGGGAAATTCAACAGGATAGAGAAGAAACAAAAAACCAAAAAGAAAAAAGAAAGAAAAAGAGAGTGAGGGGTGGGGAGAGGGCCATATCAGCAGAAGCAGCAGAGATTCAAACTATGAGAGGGGCTGACCCTGGAAGGACCAGAAGAAATGACCATGGCAGCAAGCTGGAGGCAATCTTATCCAGAGAGAAAAAGACAAGTGCCGGGACCCTTAACCCCCAATCGCCCTCAGGTCACAGACGGAGACTCTAACACAAAAGAACATAGTCTTGAGAAAAATCAATACATCTAAGGTCCTTAACCTGATGGCGAATGCAAATTTGGGTGTGCATGCATTTTCCTGACCCCAAGTGGTTGAAAACCAATGGTATGCCTCATCACAGGGACAAGCTAAGTCATTCACTCTGTGTCTCCTACCACCTTCAGAAAAGTACATGCTCATTTAAAAAGTCAACATATTAAAGAAGACAAATGTCAGGGAAGGTGGTGACTTTAAAAAGGGCTGAAAAAGAAAAAAAAAAATCACTGGATGGTTTTCAATGGAGTACTGGGAATTATAAAGCACCCCCTTGCAGCCTCCTTTCCTTGTTCTTTACGTAGCTATTTCACAACTCTGTAAGTAAATCTGGTAGTGCAAATGGCTCTTTTCCACAGAGATACAAATAAATTCTGACTAGTGAAGGTGCAATTGCTCCCTCATTTTCTTGTCTGCCTGTGTTACACTTGGCATTCTCCTTTGAAACGATTATAAGAGCTTACTGTTCCTCATTAGTTAACGAGTTAAGTAAAATCTTCGGCATGTCCCTTTTGTATTTTTATGAGAGTCATGACTTGATCTTCTTTAAAACATACCCTTTAACACATATTACGATTTTTTCATCAAAACCATATAAAGTAAAACAAAACAAAACAAACCAAAACTGCAGTCCATATAACCCTTTAGTGAGAACTAGTACACGTTTCCTGCGCACCTAATTTCCCCAGGGTCCTGGAAAAGAAGAGTGTACTTATAAAAGTCCAATATTCCATAGCTGATGGTTCCATGAACTGCCATACTGCTCAGGCATATTACTGAGACTCAGTTTCCCCATCTACAAGATGGGACTAATGATCCCCACCTCTTGGAGTGGCTGCAAAGATAAATGGACATGGAGCACAGAGGAGGATCTCACAGAATACCCGTCACTGAACAGCTTTCTCCACAGGTTTGTTTAAAGAAGTCAACAAATTAAACTTCAAATACCTTCTGAGATTCTCTGGTACTGAATGACATTTGGTGAAAATTAATCAACTCCTTCCGGAAGTAACATGGAGCTTAGAAATGCAAAATGTCAGACGGTTGTGTGAAAACAAAGACCTCACACGGTTTAGTGAATAACGAGTTATAGATCCTTTCTGTGATGACATTAAAAAAACTAAAATATATTAAAATTTCCTTTATCGGGGAATTTCTCTTTTTCTTAGGTGTTGAATCTGTTGTTAGCAATAGATTCAGTACCACAAGGACTGTGATAGGTAACACAAGTGTATTTTGTCTAGAGAAAACTGGCCCCAGGAGAACAGAATTGAAGCACCCCACAAAAAGACACAGTATCAGCGTCCATACAAAGCTGTGCAAGAGAGGAAACAATGTAAAGGAAGTGGGCCACATATAAAGCCAAAGTGAAAGTCCACGGAGGCCAACAAGATTACTCCATAAAGTCCTAGCTTCTCCCCCAGACTTCCCAAAGCTTCCCAGAGAACCAGAGACCCAAAGGCAGGGCTTCCTGCCAAGTAAGAACAGCATGGATGGAAACAAAAGATCAAGGTCGAGAGTCCTGGGTTGTAGACTTGGGTGCAATTCAATTTCTTTGAATCTGTTTTCTCATCTGCTAAGTAGGGCATTGTTTCAAGGTGGTATGGCTTAAGTGAGAGTTACTGAGTTACAAACCAGAAAACCCCCAGCAGCATGCTGGGCTCATGACGACAGACCACAAATGCACACTGAGTTTTGCTCCCTTATTGAATACACTTGAGATAGAGAAGCAGGAATTCAAATCCAATATTTACACACACTGTATTCTTTCTACTCGGCTCTCTTTATATCTTCTATTTTCCAAATTTGTGGACAAGAGGAATTATGTCCTAAAGAAAACACTATGAAGGCTTTTCCCCGTGTGACCTTGGGCTGTTTTTGTTGCTTGAATTCTAGAATCTTTTCATCACGATTTTGGGTTCAACTGTGTGTCTTTCATTCCTGTGGCTTACTTTTGTGATGATCTTGAAATTGAAAATGTCATTTCCTAAGTTTCAACACCTTTAACGTCATATTAGACTCCATCTCTGCTTTTTTTTTTTTTTTGGTTAATTTGCTCCAGGAATCGTGTTGACTCCTTGACTGCTTTCTGAAAGGCATAAACTCTGACAAGATATCCCTGCTCCCTCTAGGTGCACTAATACCAGGATTGGAAGAAAGTTTGATGATATTTATATGAAGTGGTATGGTTGGATCCCACGGAATGTCAGTCTTGTAAATATTAGAAAAGAGGTTACAGGAATAGAAATGAACTTTGTGGCTACTCAGAGTGAGAGGTTTACAGTCATAAGAACCCACTGGCTAGCCACCATATTTTGAACTTATACTACATTATCCCCAGAACTGCCTAGAATATGCATTATCTTATTGAAATTTCACAACAATCCCAAGAGGGAGGTTGTCATTATCCCCGTTTACAGATACAGTAACGGAGGCCCAGAGAAATTAAGTTGCTCTCTCAAGGCCATACAGTCAGTAAGTGGAAGAGAGGAACTTGATCCCAGATATGTCCAATTCCAAGCTGTTCTCTTAAGAATTATGTTACAACACACAAGCATTAAAAAAGCTCTCTCTTGAAGTATGAGAAGACCTAATAATATTTGACTAAGTGAAGTGAAATAAAAGAAAAAAAAAGAGAGCAGGTCTCCCTTGGAGGAAAGACATGGATTCCATAAGGTAGATCAACCCAGCTGGGCTTGAAATAGCCTGTATTTCCAGGGAAAACTCAGAATAGTTTTAAAACATTGAAAAATATAATTAAAAAGAATAATATGCTTACGTTACTCAAAAGCCGGAGTGTAAATATTTAAAGTGAGAAGTCTCTTTCAGCTTTGCCACCACTACACGGTACTGATGTCAACCACTGCTGCCCAGAGGTAACAACTATTTTTAGACTTTTGGTATCCTTTCAGATTTGCTGTCTCTTCTGCATAGATAAGCATATATATGAATAGATAGATTCTGAGCAAGGTGAAGAAGTCTTAAAGGCTTGCAATTCTTAAGAAATGCTACTTTTGAGTGATGAGAGACTTATAAACTGGGTAATTCCAGTTTATGGAATTCTATAATTCCTTGCATGACTCTGACATAAAATGGTGAGATGCCAGAGGCACATGGCTATTACCTTTGTTCCCATACATGTGGTAGCAATAAGAGTCCTTCAGTGAGTGATGAGAAGGTAGTAAGTATGAAACAGAGGTCTTTATTTAATTGGGGGAGGGTGAAGTTATGATTAGAGCAATTGTGCAGAGTTTATCATCCAAATGGGATCCCTTCGAAAAGGGCACTATTAGTAATTACACTATGACAACAAATCTGTGATTGTTCCAGCAGGTAAATGTAAGTGGTCACTAAAGGCTACTTAACTACTCAGGCACTAAAGACACTCAAGACTAAATAAGAAAGGGTCAAAAGTAAGGGTTACCCAAATATTTAGGACCTGAGAAATTTCTTGGGAACCCCACAAGAGCACTAGCCAGCTTTTATTCCGAATTATGTTAAAAACAACAAAAACCTAATTCTTCAAGAAGTTAAGAGTCTTAAGTAGGGGGTGGCAGGGGTGATCCCCTCGAGATAAATACATTTGGGAAACGGTGTATACAAAGGTCCCATTTGAGTTGCAAAAAATGTACTAATAATATTAGAGGTCTTGAGGATTAGTGCAGTAAAGTAACATTTTAACTTTACCTACCCAAGTTTTCCAACCTAACTTCTCAGACGACCCATTAACAAATTTGTAGGATAAGGTCAGTGAAAATTATTGGCTAACAAACTGACTTGAGTTCTTGCTAACCCTCTGGAACGGATTCACAATTGTCTCGTGCAGAGAGAGTCAGGCAAAGCCAGGTAATGTGGTGACTGTGAACGTGAGCTCCAGAGGCACACCGTCTGGGTCAGAAGCCTGGTTCTGCCACTGAGTGCCCGTGTCCCGGGGGCTAATTACCTAACCTCTCTGTGCCTCAGTATCCCCATATGCAAATGAGGATACCTGAGGTTGTTATGAAGATTAAATGAGAATAATCCATATAAAGTGCTTAGGATAGTGCCAGATATTTAAAAATTGCGTCAGTTAACATGAACTATTATTACTGTTGTCGTTAATGTTGTCATCCTGATTCTTAAGGTAGATATTGTAGAAGATCGGCTGGTATGGGATGATCGAGTCTTGTGATCATGACTTGTGAAACAGGAGTGAGGAAAGAAGACAGGACATTAACCTGAAGACACGAATCATTCAACAAAACTTCTGAGTGTTTATAATGTTGTGGTTTCAGAGATAAACGACTGATCCTTTCTCTCCAGTTCTCTCCGGACACTCAGTTTAATGTGGCATTGGGGTGAGGGGCAGGTGAGCACACAGCTTGGCAGAATCCTAAAAGTGATGGTAGCAAAGAGAGGGAATGATAATTTTGCTCAAAGGGGTGATGGAGGGAAACTTAGGTTTGCAGAAGGTTTCACAAGTGGAGACTGACCCAGGAGGTTGCCTTAAAAGAAAAAGAAGACTCTGCTTTACAGAAATAAATGTGACTGCATTCCAAAGCTGACCTACAGAATTCCTACAGGCGAGTTAGGGATTAAAAATTCTGCCCAGCAGCGTACCTATCTATATGTTAGAAACCCAAGGATGCATGTGGGTCCTATGGATTTTAGAGAAACTTTAAACACAAACTATGTATAGCTTGTTGTTGAGGCCCAGGAAAACTTACTACAAAGGTACTCAGTTTGCGAGAAAGCACTGGCAGGGAGAGGACAGATACAGCATGTACTTGGGCAGCATTCTCCGTGGCAAGGCCCACGTGCATCAGAAGGGCCTGGAGCTTTCTTCGAAATGCAGATTGTCAGACCCACTGAATCAGAATCCTCAGGACTGCAGTCTAAGAAGCTGCATTTGGAAGAAGCACCCTGATGGATGGTTCTGAGGGAGAGTGAAGTTGGAGGACCCCTACTCTGAGGTGTACTCCTACAACGCTGTACTTTACAATTTTCCAATAGACATACTTTGGCCATGAAGACATGCTCTAAGTAGCCTATGAACAGATGTAACTCCCCACTCAATTTTTTTTTCACCCAAAACTAGACGTGAGCTTGTGCACAGAATGCAGAGAAAATGTTCTCAGAATACGGCTTATTATATTAAAGCCTCAAAGAGAACAGAAAAGTTAGTCTCTTTAAATGATACTTTAACCAAAATTTGAACAGGGCCTAATAACTCTATCACTAAGCTTCATATGGGTTTGAAATTAAATAAAAATATCCTACATGTGTTTATACCAAACTGACTTTAGTGAACTATTCTTTTTCTTTTTAAATTAAATGAACCCTTCCTTATTTGTTACATTGGATTAGAATACCATATATTTTTCTTGAAGACTTTTCAATTAAGCTGGGTTTATTTACATATTTTCTTGAGGACATGAAGCCTTTCCATTGTTGATATAATTCAAGCTTCCACCAGATTGTGGAGGAAAATCCTCTAAACAAGCTCCACGATTTTCTACACTTTTCCACTCCCTAAGTTCTTGCATCCTGCCAGAGGCCCTGGCTCCGGATGAATATTTATATTCACGCCGGGCTTCGAAAACCACTAACAGACTTTAAAAGCCAACACACTGGAGCGCAGTTTAATTATCGAACCAGCCCCTAAAACTGGCATCGATGGTCAACACACGCTGTCTGGTCTCCTGGCCCTATAACAAAGACAAGCAGACAGTCAAATTAGAGCTGACATTTGCATGGCACTCCACAGTATGCAAAATATTTGCACTATAACACTTCCATGTGTTTATGAAAGGGTTTGTTCTGGTTTCATCCTCTTATTATTATTTAACCCTGAGGAAGCAGATGAGAGAACTGACGCTTAGCAGTCAAGGGACTTGTCCAAGGGCACTGAATGAGGGGCAGAGCCGAGGTACATGGCAGCCAACTATGGTGCATGGCTGCTCTGTAAGAAAAGTGAAATTAAGAGAATGTTTGCTATTTATGGATTTTCTATCAAATGCTGTGATGTTCCTGAGCCAGCTGCATAATCCCACTTTTTAGAGCTTATCTGCTCCCCAAGATAAAGCAACTCCTTGAACCAAAAAATAAGGAGGATGGGTCTTACACATCAGAGAAGAGAAAAAAAAATAAAGAAAATAAAAATTATGTGTCCACCCTGCTCCACTCCTGAAAAAGTCCTGCTCGTCCTTTAAGGCTCAGTTTAAACACCACCACTTCCAAGAAGGTTTTCCAAATCCAGCGGGGAAGTAATCTCCCAAATCCAAAGAAAAGAATAAAGTGTTCCCTCTTCTAATGTATTTTCTGCCCCATGGGAGAATTAAATTCCTATCTTATCTTACTTGATTATAATCCTTGACAACTAAGGTACCACTCTATTCATCTGTCTATTCTTCAAAGTGCATAACACCTGCCCTCCAGCTATCATGGAGTGAAACAAACCCCACTGCTCTAATCTGCTTCCATGGAACCTATCACTATCTTCTCTGGCAATTCATGAAGATGTGTCAGGAAATCAATTCAATTTCATATATCTAGAGCTTAACAAACAAATTTACTTACACTCTATGGACAATATGCATTTTCTTTTCTTTTCTTTGTCTACTGCTTTTCTCCCGTCCTTTGCCAGAACATACAGAATGACCAGCCACTTTTGTTTGGCGAAGTAACCATATTTAGCTAACTCAATCCCTACTGCAAATGTTCTGGAATCTTTCATGAAAATATCCCAAAGCCATCTGTTTGAGTATTTTAGGAGCAGTGACTTCTTGGCCTCAGCTTGGGCATCTGTCAAATATGCATCCTGGCATAGCTTCCCCACATTCTTGACAAAACCTTTCCGCAATAACTGTATGAAAAGGTTAAGCTGGTCCAGCATTTTATAGCCATGTCAAGCCCTAAGAGGCCAGATCCCATTAAAGGTAAGCAAATGGTAAGATGCGATCTGCTGGGCCTTAAAGTGAACTATCTCATTCCAAGTATCAAGATACACTGAAGCTCTGAAACTCCAGGAGATAACCTTGAAAAAAGAAAACCCAGTGTGCTTACCACTGGCTACCTCCAGTGTGGCACTCAGGTTCTCTGTAAAGTGGTTTCTACCCCTCTTTCTAACCTTTTCTCCCTGCTTTTAATGCTCAGGTATCCTCCATTGTTTTATTTAGATCAGGATGCCTTGTAGAGGTTGTAACCTGGACACCCCGTTGTTTGGCCTGTACAGTGTTGTATCTTAGAGTTAGTGGTCCACGTTTTAAAAAATTGAAAAATTTAACCTCAAAATCTGTTTTTGATTTTTTTTTTTTTTTTAATAATCATAAGACCTGACCAAAACGGGCCCACATTCCCACACGGCAACCGTGGTCTTGAGGTAAGTTGTGGCTGCCGCCTTTAGAAGGAGAACAGCCTGCCTGGTTTACCACAGGTCCTCCCTGGCCATCACCACCCAGTTACATTCAGCTCCCGGGCTCGGCAACCATTTGTGTGGATGACTTCTCCTTAAAGAAATAAATGGGACTACATTTCAGAGCCAACCTACGGAACTCCTATGGGCTCTTTGGAATTAGAATTCTGCCCCGCAGTGTACCTGTATGTCAGAAACAGAAGGGCATGTGCAAGTCCCATGGATTTTAGAAATAATTTAAACCTAAATTATGTATGGTCAGTGAGTGTCTACGGAAGGTCTGCTGGATAAAAAGGTAGGAAGGTTAAGAGTAATAATAATTTGTTTTCATAACACTTGTTATTTAGTTACAGGCATCAAAATCTCCCCCTAATTTCTACAGAATGTGTTTGCTGAGTCTCAGAGAGGTGGTGAATTTGCCAAATTTCTAAATATCCTGGGAGAAGTTGAACTTGGATTTTCCATACCAGTTTGGAGTGCTACACAGTAAACAGACTTTTAGCAGAAAAGCCTTCTCCCAGTCAGTCACTCATTCATTCACTTAACACATTTTTTACTCAGCACCAAAATGCCTGCTCTCAAGAAGCACAGATTCTAGCAGAGGGAAACCTAAGACACAAAACCTAAGACACATTAAACAGATGTGTATAAACAGGTCAAATAGTGGCAGGGGGCTAGAAAAAAGTAAAGGGAGTGTGTGTGTTTTTGCTGGGGGGCGGGGTAGTGAGGAGACTGGGGGTGAGGGGGAGACTATGCTATTTTATCCCTTCTATTTTAGTCAGGGAAGGCCTTTCTGGAAAGGTGACATTCGAGCAGAAACTTGAAGGAAGCAAGGGGGAGCCATCTTGGGTGAAATCCTATCCATTCCTCAATGATCCTTCCCAAATATATCTTCCTTGAAGGCTTTATTGACTAACCCTGTCAGAAACGTTCTATCCTCTCTCTCACTCTTTTTGCAAACTGCTTTACATCATAATTATTTGCTTCCATTTTCCCTGAAAGTAAAATCTTTGTGATTGGTTATAATTTATTATTTATTCCTTGCCACAATAAATGCTCAATTAATCTTTAAAATATATCTGCTGGGTCAAAAAAATTCCCAGGTTGTTCTGGGGGAACAGGAAGCCAGGGGAGGAGTGAGAAAAGAGTACTGGTTTTTTATAAGACATAAGAAACTATAAATGAATTATTTTAATTAGGTATCATATCTCAAATACTTTAATTAAGTAGCATATCTCAAATACTTAATTAGGTAGCATACCTCAAATATCGTATCTCAAATTTACCTAAGAAACGAATATTGCAATATAATCCTTTGGAAAAAGTTTATTCTAAATGAGTCCATTCGTAACTTAAGATAGGCATCCAAAAAAAAAAAAGTCATCTTTTGATAACACTTGAAACTGGTAAAAATTACTGAATAACCCACATTCTGCAGAGATAAGATAATTCTGTTTTTCAGAGAGACGTTGCTTTTTTAAGATTAAAAAAGGCATTTTTTAAGGATATATTCATAAGAAACTGGAAATTTAAAAAGGCATAAACTCTACATTTCTTTGCTAGTTTGTTAAATAAAAAGCTGAAAATTAAGTTAGGGTTATAATATAAAAATCTTAAGTTTTCTATTTTGTCCTTATTGAAATTGGCTAACTTCAAATTATATTTAGAATTAAAAATAATAAAGCCAAACAGTTTTGTTAAAATAATCATAATTTTTTCATGTTGAGTCATACTTGGTATATTAAACTCATTTTTCCATTAAAGAAAATAACTAAAAAAGGTCATTATAGTCAATCTCTTAAGAACTAAAAATCGTTTCCCTAAGTACATTAACTTGCTGTCTTAGAGATGGATTACTTCCCTAATGGTAGATATTTGGGTAAAATAAACTTTGGCAAATAACATAACCAATCAATTTTACCACCAGCTGCCAAATAACAACAAAATAAATCACTTCTCTGAAACACTTTGGCAGCGCCCACCTTTCTGTAGTTTTGTCTTTCCACCCACTCACTCAGTGCTCCAGAATTAAGGCCACCATCCCACCTCTCCCCATTTCTGTCACCAGTCCTACTTTTACAGATGGAAGAAGCCATGGAGACCACAGGCGGAAAACAGAGGCCCAGAGGTTAATGCAGGGTTACAATATGACCCCCATTAACTCCTGGTCGTTGGCTTCCCTGGGGAAAGGTGGTTTGGGATTATCAAAAGTAGCAAAGAGTAATTCCTCCATTTAAAACAGAGCTTACAAACTTTGGGCTGGCAACACATTTTGGTTGGGCCCCCATAATTTTTTTTTCTTTTTAAAACCGAGATAAAATTCATATCACATGAAAATCACCATTGTAGGGCTTCCCTGGTGGCGCAGTGGTTCAGAGTCCGCCTGCCGATGCAGGGGACACAGGTTCGTGCCCCGGTCCGGGAAGATCCCACATGCCGTGGAGAGGCTGGGCCCGTGAGCCATGGCCGCTGAGCCTGCGCGTCCAGAGCCTGTGCTCCGCAGTGGGAGAGGCCACAACAGTGAGAGGCCCGCGTACCGCAAAAAAAAAAAAAAAAAAATCACCACTGTAACCATCTGAAAAGGGTAAAACTCAGTGATTTTTATTATATTCACAATGGGCAACAATCATCACTATCTAATTCCAGAACACTTCATCAACCCCAAAATGGGCCCTCATAATGTTTTGTTTTTCTAATTAGTAAAAACCATGTAAAAGTTGGGAGCATTGACCTAAAAATTCACATTTCCCATTTCTCAAGAAAAATCTGACCTTCTGGTAACATTTGGGGGCGGGGGTACAAGAGAGTAAGAAACAGGTCCTGTCCAGTTAACCACCTGGCCACGCGCCCACAGAGGCCAGGAAATGAGCCAAGACCTGTGAGTTAGCCACCCCTGCTTTAAAGGCTCAGGGACTCAAATCCTTCTGAATCACTTTTCAGACCTGGGTGTGACTCTGGCAGTGATTCCAAAGCGCTCGCAGCCCTCTGTTCCCCTAGCTGGCAATCAAGCTGAGCAAGAAGACTTCCTAGTTCTGACTTGTCAACACATCTCTAGGCTTCCACCACCTTCTCCTCCAAATGCCTTGCATTTTCCACCCCAGCATATTTGATGAAATCTCTCTCTTCACTGAAAAAGCCATCCTGTATGTACCTGAGCAGCACTCTAAACCCTCATCCTTTGAGCACCACTGTCACAACTTGCCTTTGCTATTTTTTTTTTTTTTTGCGTTACACCGGCCTCTCACTGTTGTGGCCTCTCCCGTTTCGGAGCACAGGCTCCGGACGCGCAGGCTCAACGGCCATGGCTCACGGGCCTAGACGCTCCGCAGCATGTGGGATCTTCCCGGACCGGGGCACGAACCCGCATCCCCTGCATCGGCAGGCGGACTCTCAACCACTGCACCACCAGGGAAGCCCAGTTTATTGTATTTTTTAGATTCCACATGTAACTGATAACATACAGTATTTGTCTTTCTCTGCCTGACTTATTTCACTTAGCATAAAGTCCATCTGTGTTGCTGCAAATACTTGCCTTTGTTTTCTACTTACTATCTGTATTTTATTTCCCTCTGGTTACTTGTTATTGAAAAAAAAGTTATTTATCAAAGGAACCATATACACAATGTGAATGGAAACTGCTACTCCTCCCCTAAATATACCATAATCATAAAAATCATTAAAAATTTGTTAAATCAAAAAAAAATTTGTTAAATCATAAAAATTATTTCAATGAGGAAAAAAAAAACCATTACTGTTCATTTCTAGCCAGATATCGCTGTCTGCCAAAGGCCATGAGCCCCATATCTAACTGTGTGGCACAAAAGGGGTGAGTCAGTGTGAATAAGGTGGCAAAGGTCACACAGCCCCAAAAAGGCATTCTCTGGGAATGATGCAAAGGATTCCAAGGGAGCTGAAAGGGACTAATCGTCTTGTAAAGTTACTGAAGATGATCTTACTCTGTGCCTGGGGCCTCCTAAAATCATTTACCATACCGCCACCAACGGTACAGGCACCACATTTTGGGAAATCCTGTCCAAAGCTTCTTGCCAATGCATTCATCTCAACAGTTGTGCCTCAGATGTCTCGGCCACGGATAGCCCTTCCTGAACCTCTCTAACCTGGATGTGGCATCCCCTTTGTATGTACTTCCTCGTGTACATGTCTGACATCTTCTCCGGACTGAAAGGCCCTCAAAGACAGAGACAGGTCTTCCATACTACATAATCTTCTCTGGTGAAAGCTACTGGCATTAACTTACACCTGGTCAGATTCGTGGCATATGCCTGTCTTGACATCCCCAGCGAGGAGAGTTTTGAAGTGACTTTAAAAAATTGCAAACCAGTTTCTAAATGAACTAAAACATGTCCTAATAGATAAAGTGCCCAATATGGTGAAAGACACAGGGATAAATAACTGCATACCTTTGCTTTCTTAAATTTAAGGATTTTATAAAGCACTGAATACAATTACCATTGGTGTGCTAAGTAAGAGCTATCCTATTTAGGTCAGGTTTTGTTTTAAAGGTAAGGAAGTGTGCCTAGCAGGCTGGGAAGGGGGGTAGGTGTCTAGGCTTTGTTTCTGGGGTGGACAGAGGGGTTGAGCACCTTCTGTGATGACTCCAGGTGTCACACACGCCCAGAAAGAATCGGTTCACACTACCTGGCTCAACTTGATAAAGAGACACAGGACAAAGATTTCCACAGGCGAATAAAAGCAGTGTCTACTAACCTAACATTAAATAAATAAATAAATATATATATATATATACTTTTATGGTATCCAGATTAATCTTCTAAAAGATTGGAGGCCTTATAAGATCAGTACACATGGTGCACATGACGCTCATTTATAAGGCTAGAAATAAAATTTTCTGAGTCAAATGATTAGCAAGTTTTATGATCATATCTTTGTTCTTGGGAAATATTCCTGATCATATCTAGTGGTTATTTTATATTGATAAATAATAGAACCTCCAATTAAAGCATTGTTTCTATGGAGAAAGACAATCTACTTTTTTTGAAATTTTCTTTTTCATATGATTTCTAATACCCTCAGTCCTGCAAAAATAGAAGATATCTTAGAAGAATAATGTTGAATTTATCTCTAGGGTGAGACAATGTAAATTGTAAAGATTACATGCTTAGGAAAAAGATGAATCAAGTCTTTAGAATGTATGATTTGAGTCAGTTTCTAAATCTGAAAATTAAATCTATCCTAACCGAAAAGTTTCCCCCTTGAACTAATCTCCTGTTAATTTTCAATTCATGTCATTCAGTCTACTCCTGCTTTGAAAAGGATGGTGAGGGGAGTTAACAAATTTGCCAGAAACAATGGCTTTTCCTCTTACATTTTCAGCATCCTTTTGTTTTTTTTTTTTGGCTGTGTTGCGGTGAGTGGGGACTACTCTTTGTTGCAGTGTGTGGGCTCTAGGCACATGGGCTTCAGTAGTTATGGCACGCGGGCTCAGTGGTTGTGGCTTGCGGGCTCTAGAGCACAGGCTCAGTAGTTGTGGTGCACGAGCTTAGTTGCTCCGCGGCATGTGGGATCTTCCCAGACCAGGGTTCAAACCCGTGTCCCCTGCATTGGCAGGTGGATTCTTAACTACTGCGCCACCAGGGGAGCCCCTTTCAGCATCCATTTTTAATGCCATTTGTTGATCTTAGAATGAAGGAAACAGATGCTACTGTTGGACATGAAATGTCATCTCATACAGTATTTTTAAGCTGTCAGCTGTACAGTTAGTCTTTATTTAGGCAATGGACAAGTGCTTCTCTGTACCTTTATTTCCCTGAAACATACAAATACACAAATGCCAGAACTCCACCCACTTTCCAATGCAGGGCACGATCTATAGGAAATATCCAAAATGAATTCTGCCATATTTTCCCTGTGGACAAATCAAAATGAAATCTTTTTCCACTACATACTACAGAATAAAATAAAACCATATGCCATACTACCCCCACTGAAACTTAGAAACCATGTTTAAATGAATGTTTAGAGACGCTAGCTAACCTCAAAAGAAATTTAATTCTTGAATAGCAAGTGCCTAGCATCTATGAGTATTTTTCTTCCATTAAATTGGTATTTTCACAAAATAGAGCAACCTTAGATACAGGCCAAAAAAAAAAAAAAAGAGAATGTTTTAGAATTCTTGGATTAAGATTCTAGGTTCCAAATGTAGGCCTCAGTAATCTCCCAGGTCTCCAAAGTTTTAATGGCTCCTAATAAAGTATCAAGGGGTCAGAGGATGGGTCATCTTTTCTTGAGCTGACTTACAGCTCACTTCATTCTGATGGAGGAAAAAGAATCTGAAATATTTTAATACAGTATTTTTTTCATCATGAGGGATAGCTGAAAAATGACCGGAACACTAGTTGGAGGCTAGTGTTGGGTCAGTAGAGGTCTTAGTAACAGTTATTCCTTTGTCTTTGGGCTCAAGGCAAAGCGGTGGCCACTTTGGGAGCCCTCCTGGTCTTAGAGGCAAGATTTTCTTTTCAGGCACAATTCATATTATTTTGATCAGCAGTGTGCCTTTATCATCCATTATTTTATAGAACTTCTGAGCATGTATGTGCATGGTTAAAGAGGGCTGAGGCCTTCCATTTGCTGTCAAATTCTGATTAAGTCCATTTCTTATCTTCTAGATATTAATAAGTGAACACTGAGATTTTAGTTGTTAGAAGGCTTTACCCAGCCCCAAAGCGTTTTACATCTGGATCTGCCCACTGTTTCTCTGTCCCTCAATCAACTAACATCTTTTTCTTCTCTAATCTTTCTCCTAAAACTGCTTTTTATTTTAAACTAGATTTAACTAGTGATAAGCTACAATGGCTGGAACGCAAGAACTCCACAGATGTACAATTCCAACGAGCTGAAACAGAGAGATGCTTCTGTGGCAACAACAGCTACAAAAAACTAGTGAGAAAAAAAAGAGGCATTTCAAACACAAGAGTTGCCTAAAACACTCCCTTTTCTATTGCCCCACAAGATGTGCCAGAAGCGCACTGTGCCATGAAGCCCATGTGCCATGAAGCCCACCTGACCCACATTTGAAAGACAACTCTCCAGTTCCCATCAACTTTTCAACAGAGTAATAAGTTAGCCTGTTACAGACTCCAGCAGCCTAGACAGATCTGGTCTGGTTAAAGCCCACCCATGGGTCTGTGCTGAGCCTAGGCATGACCACTGTGATTCAAAACACTAGGTAAGAGACTGATTATCACCCCGAAGGCTTCAAAGGAACCAGCACAAAGAAAGTCCTAACAGGCCTTCTCTTAAATGCCCCTCATATGCACAGTATATTCTGAATGTCCATCTTGGTTTCAGCTGACAGCTGGCACCATGGACGGTATAACCACCTACCAAGCACAGTCCCCTCCTGTACCTAAAACCCAGACAGCAAGGCCAGATGATGACTCATCATCAATGTTTGGATAATCCATCAATCTCATGAAAATAGCAGAGGTTTAAATTCTGCAAAATATTTTACCCTCTGGACCATATGTCTACCCTCACACTTCATTGGTTACCAAGTATTTTCCGTTTCCCTACACTGTGCCCAACATCATAAAAACTAGAAGAGTCTTGCCACAACAAGGCGACAAAGATAGAGAAGTAGTCTTCACGACAGAGGTAGAGAAGATTAACATTTCAGATCAGGGAATCATTTTATTCAGTGAAAGTTTGGCTTGTATACACAGTTCCCCTTTTCCCCCTGAAAACATCTGACTAGAACAGGTATAGGTTATTTGGAGCACAGGAGTCCTATATTTTTAAAAGACTTGATTTTTATCAAGTTCTAATCCAAGGCATAGCAGGGACTATTCTACTCCGTCCTGCCTGGAGCTCGAAAACAGAGAAGACGGTAAAGAGGAGCACAGGAGAAGAAACATCATTTCAGAGTCACAGCCATATTCTGCTCAAGTATGGTAACTAGAACCCCGCTCTTTATAAATTTATGATTTATTTCTAAATTTGGCAAATAAAGCTGAGTTGTCCCAAAGAACCATTACTGACCTCACCCTAACCCAAACTAAAAATATTTTGCATGCATTTTGTATTTTAAATCATCATTCCCTGGCAAGTTTCTTATTTGAAAAACAAATAGAAGCTCAAACACCTGCACAGAGTTAAGAGAAACACTTTTTTTGTTGTTGCTAGAGACTCTCATCTAATAAATGTGGTCTCTAATTCAGCATTTCCAAAGAACATGGTATTAAGACTTCTTAAATCCCTAAGACCAAAAAGAAAAAAGAAAAAAAAATGCTGTTTAGAATAAGAAAGAAAGGAGAGAAAAAACTGTATTAAGAGAGGGAAAGTTATGTTATTTAGGGAGACAGCAAGACAAAATAAAATAGGAAGTTATCTTTGAAGTCCTGAAACAATAACTGTATGCAGAGAGGTGCTAAAAAACCTTTTGGTATCTGTCAAAATAGTATAGATTCTTCCTAAGTTGCTATCTGACAAAAGAAATCGAAGAATCACTAGAATGACTGGAAGTAACTTTGGGGGAAAAAAATCCTGCTTCAAGTATACCTTAGATTCAAGAAGACAAGTTTTGAGTATACAGTTGTCTGGGCACGTCCTTGATGCTTTCAGTTTAAGCTGCTACATACGCAGGTGAAGATTATTTCCCCATTACCTACCTCAGGAGGGGTGATGATTTAAAAGGAGCTAAAAATAAAGGAGGCAACAAGGAGAGAATACTGACTCGAGCTGATTCTCAGGTCTATTCAAATATCCTCTTATTTCATTAAAAAAAAAAACCACAAAACCCACCAACACCATAAAGTTTCAATCTGTATAACAGAAAATGTCAGGTGAAGTGACGGCCTGGTAAAAGTGAGAAAGCCAAGTGGCTGCTGAGAGCTTCACACTTATCAGCCATGTTGAACTGAGTGACAAAGATCTATTCTGTCCAGAAATCCCCCACTTTATTTTTAAGCCTGGAAACTGGTTAGTCATATCTATACTGAACACTTCCTGTCCAGGGGCATGATGATGGCGACAAACTGCCAAGTTTAGTAGCTGCTTACTTTCTGTCAATTGAGTCATTCATGGAATAAAAAACAGCATCAAACATTAAAAAACATCTGGCTAACTGAAGCTTTAAAAGATACACAAGGAAAACAGGTTTGACTATTTCACAGAATAAGGATAGATGGTGCCAGGAAAACAAAACAGAAAGAAAAGAACACACAATGTTACTCTAAGAGACTATTTTCTGGTAGTTTCTGTGATATTCCAGTATTACTACCAAATATAACAGTTCTCTCACTCCCCCTCTGGGTTAAATAGTCCAATTGACATTCCACATCTTCATTTACAAAAATGCCCCAAGATGCAGAAGATCTCAAGGAACTAAGCAACAACAGCAGAATCAATTTATTCCTTTTCGTGTTTAATTTTAATCTAATTATATTTTAAAGGAAGGGTCACCGGAGAATTTTAAAGAAACAAGACTACGAAGGACTGAAATACAGATCAGGAAGGTCTTTATCCACTGGTCAAACACCATAATGTTACATTAAAAACCCATCTACGTCAGGCTTCAGTTATAATTTACCTGATTAACCCTTATACATGCTGAGACAAGCCAGCTGAAGTTCCACTGCTGAGAAGCACAAGGAACACCTCCCCTCCCCCCGCCCTCGCCCCAAGCGCTGGCAGAGGAGCAGCCCCAAAGCATGCTGGGATGGACGGCGACAACAAGAACGTCAAGTAACAGCTCCTGCACTTCCAGGGTTATCCCCTTGATGATCAAGTCTGAGCAAATGATCGTGTGAGCCAAATAATGGACACCAGCTCTGCCCATAAAAACCCTCCGCCTGAGATTCTTCAGTGAGCTTGCTCACTTAGCAAGCGAGACTTGCTAATGAGTGAAGCCACAGAAATTAGGCGCAGCTTCATTGGGGGAGGGTGACGATGGTTCTCTCCTCCTCCAACAGCCATGCACTAAAAGTCCCACTGGCCTTCCATCCAAAGGATGGTACGGTACAGCTGACTGCTTTGAGAGGACTCCGCCGGGCTGGTATTACTGCTTTTCTAATTCATCATCTGCCATTGGCAAGCTTTTTGAGGAAATCATTTTTATAACCCAGTAGAAAGTCACTAGGAATCCAAGCCAACACAACACAGACCTTGCTTCAGACCAGCCCGATTTAGCCGTTGGAAAAGCAGCAGCATTCCTCAGTGTCACGTCCTTGTTTATGGGCCCCTGCATTAATCCTGCCTGAGAAGAACTGGAGT
This sequence comes from Neophocaena asiaeorientalis asiaeorientalis, assembly GCF_003031525.2. Classification (NCBI taxonomy): domain Eukaryota; kingdom Metazoa; phylum Chordata; class Mammalia; order Artiodactyla; family Phocoenidae; genus Neophocaena; species Neophocaena asiaeorientalis. The sequence goes on from NW_020173108.1 coordinate 138,238, forward strand.
GCTTGTGTGTCCTCCAAACGCCACTATGTTCACGGGCTCCAAGCTGCATCTTAACTTTGGAGACCAGCACTCCTTCATACCTCCTGTTAACTGCACAAGCAAACAAAATAAACTGCCAAAACTTCTCACCTCAGTCACGGTGGTTTCTTGCCTCTCTAGTGTTGCATAAATTATCTTTTTTTTTTTTTTTTTCCGTTTCCAAGTTATTTCCTTACACCTCCCTTCCCCTCTCTCTCCTAGGAGGCTCCGCATCAAGTCTGGGTCCCACCCTGTGCCTGCCACTGCCTGCCACTCCCCATCCCTCTCACTCACTATTTCTTCCTCATTGTTCCCTTGAAATGTCAAAACCTGCCAAATGGCCACTCCCTCGATTTCCTTCACTATTCTTGTTTCCCAGTAGTTCTTCTCCTTCCCTTTTGTTGGCGCTACTGGCCCCTGAATTCTACCTCCTTGGAAACTCTGGAGAGACTCCTTCTTTAATTATCTCCTTTGTCTGAAGAACCTGAGTCCAGCGTTTAGACTTGTGATATTGCAGAGGGGTGCATTTTCATTCTAGCTGTTTCATAACTGACTTAATTCTAATTTTAACCCTCAAAGGTGAAAATGGTTTTGTAAGTGCTTTACAATAAGGAGAACAGTCAGTGCACTAATACTTTACTGTTATCAGATAACTTTACAGAAGAAAAACATTCCTTGGAGCAAGCCCATCCTTGCTTGCTTTTTACAGAATGGGAAATGACTACTTCTTAACCAGGTAAATGTTGTAGGTAGGCCACGGTGGGTTCTGTCTTTGTGATTATAATTCTCCTTATTTATCCAGCACCTCCTGGGTGAAGCTGTCTAATCACTGATATAGCATTATCTCATTGGTGCTCACCTCAGGAGAGATTAAAAATTCCTCAGAAAGGCTCAACTTACTAGTGTGGCTCAAATCCTATTTAACATGTAAAAGACTAAAACCCTCAGAGCTTCAGAGTATATGTCAAATCTAGGGTACCCCTGGCAGAACCACCAGTGGTTTTCCAAAACATGCATTCCTGTCATATGGGGAGAAAAAAAAAAAAATGGGGCAGAGAGGAAGTAAAGGTGAAAGGGAAGAGAGAAAAATTCCCTAATTCTCAGACTGGCCAAAACTTTTTCCCAGTATGAAGAGCTGGATTAAATTTCCTACCTATATTCACTTCTTACCCTTAAGCACCAGTGCTGATTTTGTGCAATGCCACAGGGAGAGGTCAGAGGTGATGGCGGTGGAGATCAGGAAGGAAGCTACTGGCAACTAGGACTTGGAAGGTCCTAGGGTGATCAAAGTCTCCCTTCCTCAGGAGCCTGGGTGCTTGCTCACAGCTGGGGCAGTCATACCCTGGGCCCCGCATGCCTTCCCTCATTTCCTAGGGTGTCCACTAAATATTGATGGAACACTCATGACATATTCTTAGCAGATGAGCTCTTCAAACACAGGCTCAAAGCTTTTGCTGAGGCCCAAGGAGAAGACAGCAAAGCAATTTTCTACAGCACCTCTCCTTAGACATGGCTGACCACTGCCTCCATGGGGCTCTTGTCCTCCTGGCTTCTAAAGCCCTGTTCTCTCCTTGGTTTCCTCCTACCTCTTGAGTGTCTCCATTTCTGTTTCCTTTATTGGATGCATCTAGTTCTTTCCCTTGTAAAAGTGGGTATTCTCAGAGACTAACTCCACAGACCAGACCCCACCTCTCTCTTCAATCTTACCCTCAGAGATCACGTAAGGGAAATCAATTCTCCTCTTCTGAGTGGAGAGTCACACACTTTTCTGCCCAGGGTCCTTTACCAGGGCTCAGCTGATCCTCCAGACCAACCCAGGGTTCTTGTCAGCTTAGTATTCCTACAACACTACTTTGCACCTACCCTATTCCAGCTCAAAACCCCCCGGTTCTTTACAATAATTGTGTTTGCCTCCTAATGGTATCTCAGGCATGCTTTAGTCTAATGTCAATGCCTTCATTTTTCTAACGAGGAAACCGAAGTTCTGAGAGACTGATCAGCGACTGAAGGTTGCACAGACAACCAAGGGCAAAGTCAGGAGTACAACTGGTCTCCTGATTCCCAGTGCCTTGTCTGCTACCCATAATGTCCCTCTGGGCAGCTTGGCTTCTAGGCTGGCGCCATGTACCACTGCAAAACAGCCCACCAACGCTGCCCATGAACCCTCCACTCCATGCTGCTGTAAACCTCCTTCCTTCACTCCCCTCTGCTCTTCCCTAAAGGGCCTTGCTGAAGTCCCAGCTAACCCCTCTGGGAAGGCACTGCTGCCCACGACAATGTCTGGTGAACACTCTCTCCTCTAGATTCTCAAAGGGTCTGCTGCCTCATCTTCTGACCTGTGCCCAACCTAAGCTCCCCATCATGTATTTTGTCCTATGAATGCACACGTCCTGTGTGTGATGGCCTGAACCAGGAGTTCTGTCAGGGCAGGGCCCTCTATACACACAATCTGCTTCTCCAGGCCCCGCAGAGGAAGTACTAACTCAGCCAACATTTGCTGCTATGAGTATCCCAGGGAAGCCAGCAGTGATTCAGGGAGAGAGGCTGCACCTGGGAAACAGGACTGTCCATGGTGAGCAGAACAGCCTGTACTTCTGGGGACATCTCTGGTCCCCGGCTCCTCAGCCTAGCAGAGGGGGCCACATGAAAACACATACCTGGGCCAGGTGAGCTGGCATCAAGGATACATGGCAGGTCACACTGGTAGGAAAGTTCATAAATTCCTTACTTCCTGACAGTCAACCCTGACTTGGGGACATGAGGACTTAAGGCTTCAGGCCTCAAGCTATCATGGTCACTTAGGGCATTCTGCTTAGTGGCCTCTTTGCTTCAGCATTTCCTTGGAAGAAACTTTACTCTCAATTATCTATAAAATTAAATGTTGTTTGTCACGATGAAGCTGGAGACTGAATTCCAATGTAAGTCCACAGACGATGCTATGTATACAAACACAAACCCCCATACATCTTTAAAACCGTAAATACCGTAGGTACCAAACTAACAACACAGGATTTACAGACTTACAGATTCCCGGAGCAGCATTCCCTCAGCCATTTACTGCCCACTCTGCGGTCAGTCACTCAGGACACACTACAGGTCTACGCCTAACTCTCCTTCAAGGTTTAGAACAAGATTTAAGACACATGATAAATATAATTGACATTGCCATATCTTATATACGAAAATTTTTAAGAGAGTAAATCCTAAGAGCTCTCATCACAAGGAAAAAAATTTTTTTTCCTGTTTCCTCAAATTTGTATCTATATGAGATGACAGATATTCACTAAACTTATTGTGATAATCATTTCATGTTAAGTCAAATCATTATGCTGTACACCTTAAACTTACACAGTGCTGCATGTCAATTATATCTTAACAAAACTGGAAGAAGAAAGATCTAAGCAATTGCTCTTTCAGGTATCTCGATCAGCGGCGGGGGGACTTCTCAAAAAAGAACATGTTCTAACTCCCAGCATGCACCGGGCCACAGTGCTCCGGGGAAAACCAGGCTGTGGGCTGCCCATCTGCTCCTGCAACTGCATGTCCAGTGTCTAATGCCCACTCCCTTCCCACCCACATATATGCACACCTTCTCCCCAAGGAAGAGCACCCCTGCCCAACCAACTACTGAGCTAATTTTCCTAAGTGATGTTCTCAAAGGAATGAAAACAAGTGAGCTCACTGTTAAATTGTTTCTCAGTCTATCACCTTCAAAACCAGGGATCTAAAAGGATCTATTGCAGAGCTAAATTTTACTTCACAATGCCTCCTCATCTTTTACTTTCCTGAGGTACACATAAGAGAAGGTGAAATAAATTCCCCCAAAAGGTAATGAATGACACAAACAGATTAGATTGTCCTGCTTCCAGGAGATCTCATGCAAAAATCCGGGATACAGAAACCCAGGCTTGCAAAATTTCTTGTTTGCCAACAGGCACAAGGTGGGTAGAAAGGGCCTAAACATCACCTCTCTGGGCCTCAGTTCCTCATTTCTAAATGAAAAGGTTAGATGAAAGGACCTGCAAAGTTGCTTTTAACTCTAAAGCATGGTGATTGGGGAATCCCCTGGCAGTCCAGTGGTTAGGGCTCCACCCTCTCACTGCTGACAGCCTGGATTCAATCCCTGGTCAGGGAACTAAAATCCCACAAGCTGTGCAGTGTGGCCAGAAAAAAAAAAAAAAAATTCATGGTGATTCTACTTGTATTTGTTGGGGGAATCATTTTAATTATAAAAGGCTTCTCACTGTAGATCTTCCTTAAATATTTCAGATATATATACTGATTTGATTTTTTTTTAAATTCAGCTTATACTATCTTTTTAGGCACAATCTACTGAATGAAGTATACGACGATGTTCATCTCAATGTTTCTTAAGTTGTTAGCATCTTTCTCATACAGATGGAAATGCTGACAAACGGTTTGTGGCAAATCTAGCCACTGCATTATGCTGAAATGAAATCAGTGGGCTCCGAGACTTTCTCTCACCCTACTGCATTCTCTTTTGCCCACCCATTTTTTGGTTACTTCCTGGATTATCAACAACCAGGAGCAGGGAATTTGGTGCACCGAGCACCATGCGGGATCTTAGTTCCCGGACCAGGGATCAAACCCACGCCCCCTGAAGTGGAAGCATGGAGTCTTTTTTTTTTCAACATCTTTATTGGGGTATAATTGCTTTACAATGGTGTGTTAGTTTCTGCTTTATAACAAAGTGAATCAGTTATACATATACATATGTTCCCATATCTCCTCCCTCTTGCGTCTCCCTCCCTCCCTCCCACCCTAGCATGGAGTCGTAACCACTGGACCTCCAGGGAAGTCCCAGGAGCAGGGAATTTAATCATCCATGTTATCCTGGTTGTTCCAAGGCATCCTCATGTGAGGACAAGAAAGGTGTGAAGCAAATTCAGTCTGATGAAAATTTCAGAAGTGAGGAAGAAAAAGGCCCCGGTGTAATTCGGCTTACAGAGCTGGGGGTGTCAGGCAATACCAGGTTATCAGTGATGTCCACTGCAGAGGAGACAGTATGGCACAGATCTCTAAATGGATTTTCCATTTTTAGTCCTTGTCAGCACATTGCGCTCCAAGGCTAATGACTATATAAAAGGAAACAATCACATCAAAGTCCAGTGTTTTAGAGCACAGGCTGCACCTTCTACATTATAAATGACATCAAGGTCAGCTGCACCAAGTGCTGTGCATTTCGTCAGAGCCAAACTACTGCTTCACCTCTGAACTCATCATTCCCTGTGCAAAGCAAGGGCTAGGGAAGGGAGGGGAAAGGGGAGAACACCGGTATGGTAATGCTTAGCAATGAACGTGATTATCTGAAACAGGGAGGACACCACCTGGTGTGGGCAGCTTAAACGATACCACTGAGCTTTCTGATTATAGAAGAGGATATTAATAAATCACCACCATGGAACTGAACTTTTCTGTGATCAATACTTTGACAGGTATTGGTGCCCTTCTTTGTAGTGGAAGTCTCTACTTTTTGTCTCCTTGAAGATTTAAAATTCCTGGGAGGTGGGGTAATGCTGACCATGAGATCCCGGCAAGGTTCTGCAAGGCACATGGGCTGTGGCGGGGGGCGGGGCGGGGGGAAGCTCAGGCATACCTTGTCCTGGCACTTGACTGATCTCAGTCACTTGACTGGTGCTCTGATTGATCCATTCCTGAAATCCCACCAGGAATTGGGACCCCAGCTCTGGCAGTCTCTAGCGAGATGGACTCAAAGCAACCTGGAGCTCAGAGAAACCACTGCAGAAGCACTGAGGAATAGGTTAGGCACCTGTTAAATGATACTAAAGCTGAGGAGGGCTACAACTGAGAGTGCAAATGCCTGTGCACATGCCCAACAAATTAACATATTATTAGGAGACATGACGAATTAAGTGAGTAGAACACAACTATGCTGAGAATCACTCACATGTGTATATAGTCCTTGCAGATTTTAAAGAAACTTGAAACTCAGTGGATGCTACAAAGTCACCCCGTTGTAATAACTTAACACACACGTAATTGAACCTTGCTTCACATCAGTGACCTGGGGAATCCAAGCTCTCCGTTCTCAAGCTGGCCACTGGCTCAGAAAGTGAGGTCCCTCTCTTGTCCCACAGGTACTCTAGTCCCTCTTGCTGCAGTAGGCTCCAGGTACCTCCCACCCAGTCCTGCTGGGTTCCTAGATCTCCTGCATCAGGGGTAGAAGGATGTACTCAAGCCTGGGCTCTTCTCTTTCTCCTCTAAGACATCTGGTCTCTCCACTCCTGTCTTCTCAAAAATGGGGTACAAGTGGACACAGGACCACAGAGAGCATCCTCCTGAGTGCCAAGATTACTTGAGGATGGGGGAGGGCAGCTTTTGGACATTCCTGGAAGTACCACATCACAGTTGAAAGCCCAGGGTCTATGGATAGTCGACTTCCATTCAAATCTTGATTCTACCTTTTCTAGTTTTGTGGTTTCAGGCATGGTTTTTAACCTCTTTGAACCTTAGTTTTCTTAATTGCTATGTGGAACTCAAACAAAGGGTTATTAAACAAGTGTTAAATGAGATAATATACATAAACAGATGCTTAGCACTGTGCCTGGCACATGGAAGCACTCAGTACATTTTAATTTCAAAATGGTTTCTTCAGTCTTCAAGGCAATTTGAGATGTTCATAAGCCACCTTAGGTCCCAACCCCAGTGATCAAAGACACATGCTTGTTTTGCCTCTGCCATTAAAAGTACTTCAGTGGAGGGCTTCCCTGGTGGCGCAGTGGTTGAGAGTCTGCCTGCTGATGCAGGGGACACGGGTTCATGCCCTGGTCCGGGAGGATCCCACATGCCACGGAGTGGCTGGGCCCGTGAGCCATGGCCGCTGAGCCTGCGCGTCCAGAGCCTGTGCTCCGCAACGGGAGAGGTCACAACAGTGAGAGGCCCGTGTACAGAAAAAAAAAAAAAAAAAAAGTACTCTAGTGGAGAATCTAAGAAATACTAAATAGATTTGTCCTCTAGTTTTGGAAGGCACTATTCCTGTAAAAGTGAGGCTAGACAACTTCTCAGCATTGCTCTAAAAAGTTTCATCGTATCACGTAATCTCATTTTAAATTGATTAATTTGACAATGCTTTATTAGGCCCTACTATATAAGAGAGGCCATAGGTCAAGCAAAAACAAAACAAAACATGCACACATGTTGCTTTCCGAAAAAACTTATAACGAAGTGGAGGCAAAGGAAAAGAAAATTAATAGCCATAATACATGAAAACATGGTACTACTGAGGGAAATACAGGGTATTATGGGAATGCCATGAAAGATCACCTACTCCAAACTGGGTCCACTAGGTAAGTGAGACATTACCCACTTGAGGAGGGGCAAGAGAATGATCCCCAAAAAAGAAACGACATTTGTTGAGGGAACAAGGAAGTAAATAAACAGGGCAACACCAGGGTTGGATGAACCAGTCCAGTGGTGTTGTAGATGTCTGTTGCTGTTTTGGTGATCCATGTCAGAAGTCCATTTCTATTTCTGAAGAAACGCTCATTTTGCAAGTGGTTGGAGGAGTCACACCCCTACCTCTCACTCCCAAAGCTGGAACCAGAAGTCCCCTCTCCCACAGGCAGCAAGGGGCAAGGACACAATCTAGCACTGACAAATCAGCTGGCTTATTTCTGAGATTTTTAAATGTCGAGGATGACCAAATATTCAATCACATCTGGAGTCCCATCAGTGATAGAACTGAAAAATATACAGGAGGCCAAGGCCACGGTGAGGTCCTAATCAGGAGATGCTTAGTTGCATTTCCTGATGCATTTTTCAGAGGCTAATTCTTTTTGTGGATCTGTGAGCTATCCGATATACTTTCAATACCGTCTTCAGCTCATAATAGCAGGAATCAACTTCCATCCCTTTCAACCAAGAACCCTGATGACAGAAGTATTTATTGTAATCAGGAGGGTACAAACGCTGAGGGCTTGAACCAAGGCAGGGGCCAGGAAGATGAACAGAAGGAGATGCGTTCAACAGATAATGAGGAGGATGAAGTGCCAGGTGGAAGCTGAAGATAAAGGAGAGCGTAGGGTCAAGGACAACTTGCAGATTTGTAGTTTGGGAGCCAAAAAGAGTACAGTGATATTCAGTGATGATACAAAAGGAGGATCAGATTTGTGAAGAGTAGGCAATGATGGGCTCAGTGTAGACCTGTTGAATGGGATACCTATTTGACATTCACTAAAGCGTGGTGTTTACCTGGACTCACAGACATAGAAAACAAACTTATGGTTACCAAAGGGGAAAGTGGGTGGGAGGGATAAATTAGAAGCTTGGGATGAACTACTATATATAAAATAGATAACCAACAAGGTCCTATTGTATAGCACAGGGAGCTATATTCAATACCTTATAATAAACTATAATGGGAAAGAATGTGAAATATATATGCATACTGAATCACTTTGCCGTACACCAGAGACTAACACAACATTGTAAACCAACTATACTTCAATTAAAAATAAAAAAGGATGGTGTTTACCAGGCAGCTGGCTGTACAGATGGCTCTTAGAAAAGCCCAGGCTGGAGGTCTAGGAGATTAGAAAGAAACAGCTAGAAAAAGTAAGGGAAATCAGGAGAGTGTAGAGGCATAGGAACTAAGGAAGAGGTTTAGGACTGCAGGGACACTGGTCTTCTAGCGTCAAATGCTGCAAAAAAAAGGTCAAGATCAGGACGAAAATATGAATGCTGGGTCACTGGTCACCCAGCACCTCGGAAATCACTGGTGATTTGGGCAACTTCAGTGGAGTAGTGGAGAAAAAGACAGATTTCAGTGGATGAGGGATGACAAAGAGTGAGAAAGTAGGAACCATGCAAAAGGTTAAAAAAAAAAGAAAAAGAAAAGCAGGTTCATTTTAATGGAGAAATAAGTGCCTAAAATTAACAAAGTACTGAGGATTACCTTTAAAAAATGAAGATTTTATAAATACTGAATGATCACCTCTCACTGTATAGGTCTTGGAGACATAGTGGGGGGAATAAAACAGACAGGGTCTTGCCCTCAAGAGCTTGTGGCCTACAGAAAGATGCTAAACAACGTGGTGAGTACCAGTGAGGAAAAGATTAGGTGTCCTGAGAGTCGGCAGTAAGGGGATCTTAATTTTTTTTTTTTTTTTTTTGCAGTACGCGGGCCTCTCACTGTTGTGGCCTCTCCCGTTGCGGAGCACAGGCTCCGGACGCGCAGGCTCAGCGGCCATGGCTCACGGGCCCAGCCGCTCCGCGGCACGTGGGATCTTCCCGGACCGGGGCACAAACCCGTGTCTCCTGCATCAGCAGGCGGACTCTCAACCACTGCGCCACCAGGGAAGTCTGGGGATCTTAATTTAAGCTGGAGGTTCAGAAAGTGCCTCTCCAAAGACCTGACCAGGAAAAGAGGGTCAGGTGGGGAGAAGGATTTCGGGAAGAAAGACCATCAAGTGCCAACACCCCAAAGTAGGGAGCTTGAGCCCATCTATACACAGAAGGGAAGGAGCCAGGAAAGACATGGGGCCAACTGATGCAGCTAGGAGTCCATGGTGGAAGGAGTGGCCTCCACAGCAGGAACCACGCCTGTTCCACAGACACTGGGAGGGTAGGTGTGTGTGAAGGTGAGTCTGTCAGTTTGGAAGCAGGAAGT